>NC_091462.1:62380781-62546692 GCF_027789765.1 Dendropsophus ebraccatus
TGTGGAGTTAGCGTAGGGACCCGTGTGGACCAGAGGACCTGCGCGGTGGTACACGGGGCAATATGGCTTGATCAATTCATATACAGGCACTCTGGTGTTGATTTTTAATATCGGCCTAGCGACATTAGTATCAGCCATAGATGGGATGTGCAGCAGTTCCATTCTCTCCAGTTCGTGTTTTACAGTTCTCCCTCTCTGAACAGCTAGCACTCCTTTATAAGACCCACATGACTAAAATTAGCAGGATATGCCTGTGCTCACATGTCTGGGACCCTATGTCTTCCCCATTCTGTGAGAGCAGCAATAGTAAGTGTAATACCATATCCATACTTGTGTCGTTTGGGGGCAGCCTTCCCCGCCGGTGGTGCTGGCTGGGTTTTGGTGGGGCTTTTTGGGTCTGGTCCTGTGACATTGGGGTTGCAGGGCCATTCCATGGCCTCCCTTCCCTGCACGTGCACGCTTTGCGGGGTGGCGGTCGCTGACCGACACGGTGTGGAGTTACCGTAGGGACCCGTGTGGACCAGAGGACCTGCGCGGTGGTACACGGGGCAATATGGCTTGATCAATTCATATACAGACACTCTTGTGTTGATTTTTAATATAGGCCTAGCGGCATTAGTATCAGCCATAGATGGGATGTGCAGCGGTTCCATTCTCTCCAGTTCGAAAATTATTTTTGGGCTATCTTTCCACTTCGGAACCCTATTGGGGGGAAAGCGGCTGTCCTGTTTTATAGACAGCCGCTAATAATAATCATTAACATTATAAGCAGCCATCTTTATATAACAAGGTCATCCGCTTCCCCCGATATGTTCCTGGAGTGGAAACATAGCCTTAAAGGGATTATTCAGTTGGGTAAAATATACGTTGAACCATCCCTCCTCCTGGAGACTAACAATTCAATCATATAAACATAGAAGATTGTCAGTAGAAAAAGACGATTTGGTGCATCTAGTCTGCCCTTTTAGTATATCCTTTCTTATTATCTTAGAATAGATATATGTTTATCCCAGGCATGTTTAACCCCTTAGGGACATTGCCAATTTTTTTTTTTGCACTTTTGCTTTTGTGCTTTTCAGTTGTACTTTACAACATTGGACTTAAATTTTCCTATTAAACATGCAGTGAAACCGTAAAAAAAAATTACTTGTGCTGGGTAGTGATAAGCGAATAGTATTCAATTGAATAGCTATTCGAGCGAATAGTGCGATATTCGTGCTATTCGATCACGTTCGAATATTAGAGCGATAACACAGTAAAAATATAATTCGCCCTCCCATCCCCCCTGGCGCTTTTTTTCCAGCCAATAAACATGCAGGGGGATGGACAGACACTAGGAATAGGCAGGACTTAAAAAAAACCTCTAACTGTGATTGGTCACCTCCTGAATATAAGAAATCTGATTTCAGATTCATGTCAATTGCTGATTGGAGCTAGAGAGGGACAGACTGTTCACCAGGGAGAGAAATCTTTTAGCAGTGGCGGATTATAATGTGGGCGGTTTGGGCGGCCCATGCCACGCTGCCCACATTATAATGCCGCCCGGGAGGCCCCCCTCCCCCCACCACTGCAGGCTCTTGAGACCGCAAGCATTGTTTAGCTTGCGGTCACAAGAGTCTCCGGCTGCCTCCGGGTGATGGAGGGGGGGAGAGGAAGACCATCTATAAAGGGGGGAAAGAGGGGGACCATCTATAAAGGGAGGGGGAGAGGGGGACCATCTATAAAGTGGGGAAAGAGGGGGACCATCTATAAAGGGGGGAAAGAGGGGGACCATCTATAAAGGGGGGAAAGAGGGGGACCATCTATAAAGGGAGGGGGGAGAGGAAGACCATCTATAAAGGGGGGAAAGAGGGGGACCATCTATAAAGGGGGGAAAGAGGGGGACCATCTATAAAGGGGGGAAAGAGGGGGACCATCTATAAAGGGGGGAAAGAGGGGGGCCATCTATAAAGGGAGGGGGAGAGGAAGACCATCTATAAAGGGGGGAAAGAGGGGGACCATCTATAGAGGGAGGGGGGAGAGGGGGAGCATCTATAAAGGGGGGAAAGAGGGGGACCATCTATAAGGGAGGGGGAGAGGGGGACCATCTATAAGGGAGGGGGGAGAGGGGGACCATCTATAAAGGGGGGAAAGAGGGGGACCATCTATAAGGGAGGGGGGAGAGGGGGACCATCTATAAGAGAGGGTAGAGGGGAACCATGAATAACGGAGGGGGGAGAGGAGGACCATCTATAAAGGGGGAAAGAGGGGGACCATCTATAAGGGAGGGGGGAGAGGGGGACCATCTGTAAGGGAGTTAGGAGAGGGGGACCACCTATAAGGGGGGAAGAGGGGGACCATCTGTAAGGGAGTTAGGAGAGGGGGACCATCTATAAGGGGGGAAGAGGGGGACCATCTATAAGGGGGGAAGAGGGGGACCATCTATAAGGGGGGAAGAGGGGGACCATCTATAAGGGGGGAAGAGGGGGACCATCTATAAGTGGGGAAGAGGGGGACCATCTATAAGGGGGGAAAAGAGGGGGACCATCTACAAAGGGGGAAGAGGGGGACCATCTATAAGTGGGAAAAGAGGGGGACCATCTATAAGGGTGGAAGAGGGGGACCATCTATAAGGGGGGAAAGAGGGGGACCATCTATAGAGGGGGAAAGAGGGGGACCATCTATAAGGGGGGAAAGAGGGGGACCATCTATAAAGGGGGAAAGAGGGGGACAATCTATAAGGGGGGAAAGAGGGGGACCATCTATAAGGGAGGGGGGAGAGGGGGACCATCTATAAGGGGAAAGAGGGGGACCATCTATAAAGGGGGAAAGAGGGGGGGCCATCTATAGAGGGGGACCATCTATAAGGGGGGAAAGAGGGGGACCATCTATAAAGGGGAAAAGAGGGGGACCATCTATAGAGGGAAAAAGAGGGGGACCATCTATAGAGGGGGAAAGAGGGGGACCATCTATAAGGGGGGAAAGAGGGGGACCATCTATAGAGAGGGACCATCTCCTATAGGATTAGCACCCTCCTCTCCTGACATCCTCTGTGCTGCTGGGACCTCCCCTATAGATCAGCACCCTCCTCTCCTGACATGCAGGTTGGGTGGACAGCCCGGGGCCCAGGGTACATTTAATCCGCCACTGTCTTTTAGGTGAAGTTAGGTAAAGAGGGACCCCCAAAAGCCCTTGTTAGGGCTAAAAGTATAAAAAACATATATTTAGAAGCTGTTGTGAGACAGGCAGTGTGCTCAGAAATCTACTGATAGGGTATATGGGTGTGGAATAATAGCTGTCATCTTCCTACTACTGATTTTTGCGGTCTGCGTCATGTAAAGGCGTTGAAGAGCCCTTTAATTTTATTGTTGTAAAAACATTTACTGTATATATCCAGTATACAGCTGTATACTGTGAGTGTGGGATAATACCTGTTATCTTGCTACTACTGATTTGTAGTTATCGTTAATTTTCGTTGTTTTAATTTTACACTGAGCCTGACCTGATACGTACGCAAGTTCGTACTGCTAGACCGAAATGTACGCTTCTACTTTACAATCATAGTTTGTTCGTGATTCTTCGGCGTACACTTGGGAAAATTGGGATGTTCGCTCATCACTATTGTTAGATGCAGCCAGACATGCTTCCCCTGTTGTCCTATATGCATTCCAGAGGTGTTGGCATCATTTCCTGAGATGTCATTGTGCACTTGGTGACCTCCTAGAGGTCCAATATTTATTTTCAGGTCCTAACTATGTTTCTCCCATATACTATAATGGTATTCGATATTTGTTTGAATATATGAATATCGGGAGCTATTCATATTGAATTTCAAATTATCGAATATTTCACTATTCGCTCATCTCTACTGCTGGTTAATTGAAAAAAGTGGGATGCCTCTCTGAACCCCCCTAGCGGCTCCATGACATACCAGGTACGTCATGGGATGGGTTAAGTACTGTTATTAAATGGAATCTGTCAGCTCCCAAGCCCTACCTTAGGTGCTGACAGTGTGCTGTAGTTGGCAATCCCCTTGTGAACATGGTACCTTTTGGTAATTTGTACCTACAGTGGATTATGCAGAATGTCAGGTCTCCTACTGTAATGAAGAGCCAAACAGGAGTTGTTTGTGCCACACTCTGGCACGCCTCACCACTCCTTCCTCCTCCCTCATCTTCATGAATAATTAATCCTACCCAGCCTCCTGCTCGCTCAGCTGTCAGTCAGTGTCTCTGATTGCAGATCAGTCCTCTGTAGGCAGTTTATGTTTGAAAGAAACACTCAGATGCAGTGGAATCTCTGAGCTCAAATGTGTTGGAGCTGTGGTCTAAGGGTAACTCACCTGCCTAGAGACCTGCTAGCAGTTCATTCTTTGGTTCAAATCCTCTGATGGAATTTAAATAGAGGTACTTATGTTTTTCTTTGTTTCCCATTTTATTATAATTTTTAAGGCTATGTTCCAACACAGTATTTTTGCTCAGTATTTTGCAATCAAAACCAGGAGTGGACAGAAAACACAGAAAACACACATTGTTAAAATTGAGTGGATGGTTGCCATTTAATGGCAAATAATTGCTGTTATTTTAAAACAGTGGCTGTTGTTTTGAAATAATGGCCATTATTTGCCACTAAATGATGGCCATCCACTTAATTTCAACAGTGTGTGACCATAGCATTTCTGTGTTTTCAATCCACTCCTGGTTTTGGTTACAAAATGCTGACCAAAATACTAAGCATAAAATACTGTGTGAACATAGCCTCAAAAATGATACAATAATAATAAAATATAAAAAAATAAAATAAAGACCTGAACTGGTGGTAGGTCTCTATACAGATGAGATACCACAGCTTCAACACATTTGGGCTCAGAGAATCAACTATATCTGAGTTTTTCTTTAAGCCATAAACTGCATACAGAGGACTGAGCTGCGATCAGAGACAATGACTGACAGCTGAAGGAGCAGGAGGCTGGGCAGCATTGATTATTCATGAAGAAGAGGGAGAAGGAAGGAGGGCACAAACAACACCTGTTTGACAATTTATTATAGTATTATACAAAGACAAATCCAAAAAGGGATCAAAAAAATGCAGGACAATCCAAAATAAATATAATTATATTTCTTTATTAAAGTAGAATTATATTTAAAATACATACAGAAAAAAATAATAAATAAAAAAGCACAAAAGTTGGGGGAATGAAACAACACAGAATACATAGAACGGTGATGGGACATACAACAATGTTTTATGAAGTCATATATTGCACATGCATGAAAGTTGAATTAAATTAATATAATCGTGGCAGTATAAGCACCCTCCGTTGAGTAAAAAAAGTGTAATAGTTTGGGTGAGTAGGTGTGTGGGACTTGTTGCAGTATACGCATCCTCCTAGTTTGTATGTCCATTTGGTATATACTTGTTGGTGATTTCACCTTTATAGTTGCTTATTTAGCAAATTGCAGCGTTAAATAGGTTGTTTACCTTATGCACTTTATTCTTTGCTTCTAATTAAATACTATTACACTTTTTTTACTCAACGGAGGGTGCTTATACTGCCACGATTATATTAATTTAATTCAACTTTCATGCATGTGCAATATATGACTTCATAAAACATTGTTGTATGTCCCATCACCGTTCTATGTATTCTGTGTTGTTTCATTCCCCCAACTTTTGTGCTTTTTTATTTATTATTTTTTCTGTATGTATTTTAAATTTAATTCTACTTTAATAAAGAAATATAATTATATTTATTTTGGATTGTCCTGCATTTTTTTGATCCCTTTTTGGATTTGTCTTTGTATAATACATTTTTGTGTGCGTTTAGGACTGTAATTATTTTTGGGCATTTCTTGTTTGGAAATTTATTATAGTAGGAGACCTGAGATTGTGCATAATCCTCTGCACTGACAAATTACAAAAAGGTACCATGCTCACAAGGGGACTGCTCACTACAGCACACTGTGAGTGCGCTAGGTAGGGCCCGGGGGCTGAAAGATTCCCTTGAAGTTTGTTCCAAGCATCTACTACTCTTTCAGTGAAGAAATATATTCTCACATTGCTTCTGTTCTTTCCCCCAACTAATCTCTGCGACCTTAATTAGTCCTTTAACATATTTAAAGGTTTTGAACATGTCCCCATTCTTCAATCAACAGGAACATCTCCAGTTAGGAGGATTGGTTAAACAGATCTGTCAGGGGAGCAGCAATCACAGGTCCAAGTCATTTAAAACCCCTGGGGTGGACACCATCTTGACCATCGCCTTATTCAACTTCAAATGGGTAAGTTCCTCTAAAACATTGGCCTCTGAAAACACTGGAGATGAACCCATACAACTGGAGGCAACACTATCAAAACACAACAATCACTGACCTCAGGGAGATCAGCAAAAAAATCTAATGAAGTACTCAATCAAGAGTCTCCATTGATACATTGCCCCCTGAAATTTTTAAATATACAAAAACAGGGTCCGTGGAGTCAGTTCCAAGTCTAAAAATACAGGAAGAGCCAGATATACCTTCTGGAAAAGAAACCCTGCTAAGGGGTGCCTCCCAATGGGGAGAACACCAAACCACCCTGATATGTAATCCCTTAATTTCCACTCTGTTGCAAGTATTGGGACACAAATAAGGAACTACCAGTGTGGCCCCTTTTACATAATAGTCTAATTCATTTGCAAGTATTGTGACATGACAGGGGAATTACCTAAGCCAGGTATCCAACCTGAGACAGCTCTTTCGGGGTATTGCCCCTCATCATAGGGGAGTAGGATTATGGCTAACTGGGGGCAATGAATAGTAGACGACCAAAAAACTACAATCACTGACCTCAGGGAGATCAGTAAAAAAAAATGAAATGGAGTACTCAATCAAGAGTCTCCATTGATAAATTGCCCCCTGAAAAAATTTTCGACTTGCTACTGAATTAGACTATGATGTAAAAGCGACAACCCTGGTTCTTGCCTATTTGTGACCCAATACTCGCAACTGAGTGAACTTAAGGGGCTACATATCACTTTGGTTTAGTATTCTCCCCACTGGGAGGCACCCCTTTTGCAACCAGTTCCCTTCCCAGGACTGATATCCATGTTTTGAGACTCAAAACTGAGGCTCCACAGACCTTGGAGGCAAAACTATGTCCAATCATTGTGAAAAACGTAGAAAAGTAGCTATTCAATTGGTCAACGACTACCATATTTCAGCCAATAAATGTCTCATCCTTCTATTCCTTTTATTTTTCCCCCTCCTTAACAGATTTTGCAATTTCTTCGTCTTTTGAGGCTTTAGCAGCATTTATAATCGGTTTTGCCTCCTTCTGTAATTTTATAGTTCTGTCTGTCAGCTACTCTTCCAGTCTCTTAATTGCTCCTATAGACTGTCTTTTTTTCCTTTACAGTGGCCTTAACATCTCTAGTAAACCATAGGGGTTTCTTCTTTCTTTTAATTTTGCTAATTTCTCACGTGTAGTCTAGTTGCTTTCAATATGGCATTTTTCAGTACTGCCCACTTAATGGTCCCATTAACGTCAGGAACTGTCCAGAGCAGGAGAGGTTTTCTATAGGGATTTGCTATTTCTATGGACAGTTCCTGACGTGAACAGAGGCAGCAGCAGAGAGAACTGTGAGAATCTAGGCGGCAGGTTGTTTTAAGGCTCTCTCCCTCCTAAAATAACCATAAGGAAACAATGGGGACCTCCGGCTTGGATACCTAGACTCCACATCCATGTGGCTCTAAAGGCTGCTAGGGGGAATCTGCTGAGTATTCGCTGTTACCCCAGCTGGTCATGACAGAATCAGGGCACTGTGGTTGCTGAGAATATGCATTAAGATCAGGAGCGTCTTGGCTGCACTGCTAACTGTTCATCACACTGGCGGCAACTGAACACACTCCTCCAACTTGTGCTTTGCACAAACCTGCTACACTCTATTGAGTAGGGACCATGAATGGGGGAGACTTTGAACTTTAAGAACACTATTAAAAGTGATTAGAGAAAACCCCATGCTCATGCCACTGTCTTAAAACATCTTAAAATATTTTAAAACAGTTTTTTTTTTTTTTTTTTTTTTTTTAAGGATCGTTAACTAACCAAATTTTTGGCAAATTTCGAAACAAACCCGGGTTCGACAGTTTTGGTTCGCTCATCTTTACTTTCAATGCAGTACAATAATGCAGAGATAGGTGCCACCATCATGGATAATATTACAACCTCTTTACCTTAGTCCATTTACAAAAATGGAATGTCTCTATAAGTGTTTGTGGATGCCAAAGGCAAAATACCCTACAATCTAGTCTTCTAAGAAGACCAGATTAACACGTATTGCCTGTGATGCAGTTGCTGCTCTCTGCCTTGTGATGCAGTGAGAGGAGTTCTCTGGTTTTAATCAACGGATATTTTCTGCCCTTTCTTTATCTCGCTAACTTTGTAGAGATCATCAAATCAAGCACTGACCACTTGTTTTAAAGTCTTTAGGAAGGAATTGGATGAATTGACATTTTAAAAACTTTTCAACAAAGCACTGAAAATCTTTAAAATGATGTAATTTTCAGGCAAAGAAGGGACAAAGGGGGAAATAAATAGCACAATCAAGTTTTATATGCTGCTCTATTCTGCCCCTGACCCCCCCCCCCCCCAATGTCAGCAATTACGGATTTATAAAGAGACACATGTAGGGTCAACAAGTGCCAGTGTCAACACGCGCAAACCTGGGCAAGTGTGTGGCCCTCTAGAATCCAGGAGTTTCGCCTAGCTGTTTAACTGTAAGCACTCATAATGAGCGATCGCAGTTAAACGATACAAGAGTAAGGTTTGGTAGTCTTCCAATCATTCTTATGGCCACAGACATTATGCATTATGCCATAAGAGGCTGCTCTCTCCCTCAGCTCCCCAGCACACAAGTGATGTCATATGTGCGCTCCCAAAGCTTAGAAGAAGGGGAGACTGTGCTCAAAAACTTTGATTAAAACTCAGTGTATGGCTAAATTCACACGGGCGTCTCGCACAAGAAATCCGCAGCTAATCCGCAGCTAATCTGCAATACACATATTATTCTTATTATTATTAATACATGTATTGCGGATTAGCTGCGGATTTCTTATGCGAGACGCCCATGTGAATTTACCCCAAGGAGGTGAAATACATTGCAGGAGACCTGGTGTGAATACAGCAGGTGACCAGTGATTACATTAGTTCATTAGCTTCTGCTGTTTTACTGCTGCTGCATGAGCTACTCCGAAAAAGGGCCCCAAGGGCCTGCTAAAACCTGAAGAAATATATATATATATATATATATGTGTGTATATATATATATATATATATATATATATATATACTGTATATATACTGTATATATACTGTGTGTGTATATATATATATATATATATATATATATATATATATATATACAGTGGTACCTTGGTTTAAGAGTAACTTGGTTTAAGAGCGTTTTGGTTTCAGAGCTCACAGTTTTTCAGAATTGTGACTTGGTTTAAGAGCATTGCTTTGGTTTAAGAGCTCCATGTTCTGGGTGGGAGCGCGAGTGGAGGAGGGGCATGGTCTGCATAGGGTCTACAGCCCTGTACTCTGACCCAGGAAGTCTCCCTCACCTTCCAAATCATAGCAGATCCACTTCAGGCTGGGCCTTACATCAGGGGACAGGACTGTGGGGGTAATCTCTCCATAGCTGTAACCCCTCTCTCCCCAGACAGAGAGTGCTGCATGTATGTGCCCAAATCTGTCCTGCTCATTCCTTCATGCTCCCTGCAGTCTCTGTCAGCCCTTGTGTTTCCCATCCTCTCCATTACTGTACAGTAACTTATAATATCACATATTCTGCTGTTTCTGAATGTTTGTTTCATCTGTTTTACATGTAATTCAGAAAAATAAATCATTATTTTTGGGGTGTGGAACCAATTGTCTGCACTTCTATGATTTCTTATGGGAAAATTTACTTTGGTTTAAGAGCAGATTTGGATTACAAGCACAGTCCCGGAACGAATTATGCTCGTAATCCAAGGCACCACTGTATATATATATATATATATATATATATATATATATATATATCTTCAGGTTTTAGCAGGCCCTTTTAAAAGGCCCCTAGGACAGTGGTAGCTCATGCGATCGCTCATATATATATTGTACACATAGGGCTTTAAGAGCGACCTAGGTCCCTTCGCTCATAAAGGGACCCATTTCGTTCTCAAAGGGACCCAGGTCGCTCTTAAAGGGACCCAGGTCGCTCCTAACGGGACCCATTTCGCTCTTAAAGGGACCCAAGTCCCTCTTAAAGGGACCCAAGTCCTTCTTAAAGGGGCCCAGGTCGCTCTTAAAGGGACCCAGATCACTATTATAGAGACCCAAGCCGCTCTTAAAGGGATCCAGATCGCTCTTAAAGGGACCAATTTTATTCTTAAAGGGACCCATTTCGCACTTAAAGGGACCCAGGTCGCTCTTAAAGGGACCAAGGTCGCTCTTAAAGAGACCAAGGTCGCTCTTAAAGGGACACAGGTCGCTCTTGGACCCAGGTCGCTCTTAAAGGGACCCAGGTCACTCTTAAAGGGACCCAGGTCGCTCTTAAAGGGACCCAGATGGCTCTTAAAGGGACCCAGGTCGCTCTTAAAGGGACCCATTTCGCTGTTAGCGGGACCCAGGTCGCACTTAAAAGGAACCATTTCGCTCTTAAAGGGACCCAGTTTGCTCTTAAAGGGACCCAGGTCGCTATTAAAAGGACCCAGGTCGCTCTTAAAGGGACCCAGATCACTCTTAAAGGGACCCAGGTCTCTCTTAAAGGGACCCAGATGGCTCTTAAAGGGACCCATTTCGCTGTTAACGGGACCCAGGTCGCACTTAAAAGGAACCATTTCGCTCTTAAAGGGACCCAGTTTGCTCTTAAAGGGACCCAGGTTGCTCTTAAAGGGACCCAGGTCGCTCTTAAAGGGACGCAGGTCGCTCTTAAAGGGACCCAGATCGCTCTTAAAGGGACCCAGGTCGCTCTTAAAGGGACCCAGATCACTCTTAAAGGGACCCAGGTCGCTCTTAAAGGGACCCAGGTCGCTCTTAAAGGGACCCATTTTGCTCTTAAAGGGACCCAGGTCGCTCTTAAAGGGACCTAAGTTGCTCTTAAAGGGACCCATTTTGCTCTTAAAGGGACATATTTTGCTCTTAAAGGGACCCATTTCGCTCTTAAAGGGACCCAGGTCGCTCTTAAAGGAACCCAGGTTGCTCTTAAAGGGACCCATTTTGCTCTTAAAGGGACCCAGGTCGCTCTTAAAGGGACCTAAGTTGCTCTTAAAGGGTCCCATTTTGCTCTTAAAGGGACATATTTTGCTCTTAAAGGGACCCATTTCGCTCTTAAAGGGACCCAGGTCGCTCTTAAAGGAACCCAGGTTGCTCTTAAAGGGACCCAGTTCGCTCTTAAAAGGGACCCAGGTCACTCTTAAAGGGACATATTTAGCTCTTAAAGGGACCCAGGTCGCTCTTAAAGGGACCCAGGTTGCTCTTAAAGGGACCCATTTCACTCTTAAAGGGACCCAGATCGCTCTGGGTCGATCTTAAAGGGACCCAGGTCGCTCTTAAAGGGACCCAGGTCGCTTTTAAAGGGACCAATTTCACTCTTAAAGGGACCCATTTCGCTCTTAAAGGGACCCAGGTCGCTCTTAAAGGGACCCATGTTGCTCTTAAAGGGATCTATTTTGCTCTTAAAGGGACCCAGGTCACTCTTAAACGGACCCAGGTTGCTCTTGAAGGGACCCAGATCGCACTTAAAGGGACCCATTTCGCTCTTAAATGGACCCAGTTCGCTCTTAAAGTGACCCAGATAGCTCTTAAAGGGACCCAGGTTGCTCTTAAAGGGACCCATTTCACTCTTAAAGGGACCCAGATCGCTCTTAAAGGGACCCAGATCGCTCTTAAAGGGACCCAGGTTGCTCTTAAAGGGACCAATTTCACTCTTAAAGGGACCCAGGTCGCTCTTAAAGGGACCCATATAGCTCTTAAAGGGACCCAGGTTGCTCTTAAATGGACCCAGGTCGTTCTTAAAGGGACCCATTTAGGGACCAATTTCACTCCTAAAAGGATCAACTTCACTCCTAAAGGGACCAATTTCACGCTTAAAGGGACCCATTTCGCTCTTAAAGGGACCCATTTAGCTCTTAAAGAGACCCATGTCGCTCTTAAAGGGACCAATTTCGCTCTTAAAGGGACCCATTTTGCTCTTAAATGGACTTATTTCGCTCTTAAAGGCACACAGGTCGCTCTTAAAGGGACCCGGGTCGCTCTTAAAGGGACCCATTCAGAGTGACTTGGGTCTCTTTAAGAGCGACTTGGGTACCGTCCCTTTAAGAGCGCCTTGGGTACTGTCCCTGTAAGAGCGATTTATGTAATTCCTCTTACACAGCGGCTTGGGTACCGTCCCTTTAAGAGCTGCTAGGGTACCGCCCCTTTAAGAGCAACTTGGGTACCGTCCCTTTAAGAGTGGCTTGGGTACCGTCCCTTTAAGAGCGGCTTTGGTACCGTCCCTTTAAGAGCGGATTGGTTACCGTCCCTTTAAGAGTGGCTTGGGTACCGTCTCTTTAAGAGCAGCTTGTGTACCGTCCCTGCTACATGCCAGCCTCAGCTCTGCTATTTTACTGACTGAACTTATAATGGTAAAGATCATTGCTCGGTTACCATGACAATCTTACTCATGTCAGTGAGACAAAATCGTTAAGGACCTTCCATATATTACATCTTCTATTGGCCAATAGTGGACATGTGACTGTGGATGGTGTGATACATTGCCTGACGAGACCTTAGAATTTCTATTGGCTGCTATATTTCAGCTATTTGCATATGTGCTGTGATTGGCTGTTAGCGGTTAGAGTGTGGCCACTATTTTCAATGGGCCATTATTTTCTAAGGGAAATTAGGGGTCTTTAAACGTAAATTTCTTAAAAACGACAAATCCGATCGAAACGAAAAATAGATAGCACACCTCACACCGTCGAGGGCTTCGAAACGCAGTTTGAACGGAGTCTGTGCGCAAAGGGGTTGGGGCTGTATTACACGCAGAAAAATGGCTGGAAGAAACGGAAGAAGAAGAAGAAGAAGAATACAGATTACAATTTAGTGATTTTCAAGCACTATAATTATGCTCACTTCTGTTGTGTTCATGTTTTATTACCTGCACTATTATGCACTATACCCGTTACTTGCGTTTATATATCTTATGTGAAGGGGCCCGCCCCCCATGCTTTACAACTAGTATGTGTATGATATTTTGTTCTGTGCATTATACCCATTGTCCAATGTACCATGCCACCATACTGACCCCTGTTCTCTCATGTCCATAGACTCCTAGATAAAGGTGTCACGTCGGATACTTTGTCTGTGATTACCCTATTTTCCAATAAATTTCGCACAAGAGCACTTGCATTGAAAACCTTGGATCAATTTTTGTCTTTCATTTTCTATAAACTACCAGTGGATTACCGTTGATACCATGCTTCTAAAAGCTTATCAGACCTATGTTAGAATGTAAGGTCAGGTTCACACAATGGAATCTGTGCAGATAACCTCTGGCTGATTTTGTGCGCTCACCCCGCCGCCGTCCCAACTTCCGCCACCCCCAACAACCCTCCACCGGGCTCCCGCTTGAAAATCTGCCCGTGACATAGGCTCCATTCTATTGAGGCAGATTCCGCCATCTGCCCAAAAAACAATTGGCATGTCAATTCTTTAGGCGGACGGCAGAATCTGTCTGAACACAGAATGGAGCCATTGGAACAGTCAGATGTTCCGCACAGACAAAATCCGTCAGAGGTTATCCGCACGGGTTCAGGAGTGTGAACGCACCCTAATTAGTCTGCAGGTTCAAGTTGATTTGTTTGATTGCCAAGGCAATGGGTTGAATGGTCTGTTTGGAGATCTGGAGGCATAAAGTTTGATGTTGCGATTGTTGTTTTATGTTCTGTTTTTTAATTCAAATTTGTATTTTTCATTGCTACATATTTTATGTTGCTAAATGACTTTATCACCTGCATTCTGTATGGCAGTCCTTGTGATATATGGTTTTCTTTTTTAATGGGAAAAAGTTTTTACTCTTTCCTTACCCTCAGAACATTTTTTTTGTGTAGACACATTTTCTTTGCTGCCTATCTGCATCACAGAAAGAAATATTGTTGTCCCCTAGGGATGGAAAGAAATGCTAAAGTAATGCTCATCTGAAAGTATTCATGTTAAGGAATGCCAGAAAACATAATAACATACAAAAGGGAGCACAACATTTTAGAAGTAAATAAGTAGGTCAGAAATTATAAATGGATGTCATCAACAAGGTTAATGCTAGAGTACTTTTAGAAGGTAATTATGTTTCTCAATGCAGAATAAAACAGATTAGCAGACTTCAAAAGTTGGATTTTGTTTTTCCAATCACATGACAGACATGTACTGCCCTTGCCATAATTAAAGGACCAGACATCAGCACTGGGGTGCATGGTCTTGGACCAAGGATCTCAATGAGTCGCCAATATTTTTCAACAAAATTGTGCAGTGATGGGACCGCCGATGGGACAGCCGATGGGACTTTTTTTTTTCTCAGTGATGGGATTTTTTTTGGACTTTTTAAAAAAAAAACTTTTTGTTGTTGCAGCTAAACAGGGTTCTCCTATTTTTTGAACCTTATTGTAAAGATATGAACTGATTTTCCCTTAATAAATTCGATAGGCTTCAACACTGAAGTTGCTTTCATATGTCTTGGTTAATACTCACAGACAGCTGTCACATTACATTTTTGATTAGGCAGCACCCAGGTATATCTGAGGAGACTAATTTAAGGTCTCACCCTAACAGGGTTGACGTCACACATCTTGATATTCACATAAAACCAGGATACAAGGGATTTTAGTAATAATAATCCCTTGTATCCTGGTCTATTCTGTGAAAAAAGTACAATTTTGCGTCGCCGTTGTCATTTTTACCAGATTCGTAGTGAACTTTCTCAGAGTTCGGTTCGGTGCCAAACCAAACTTTTTGCAAAGTTCGTAACGAATCTGGTTCATTATGGTTCAGTTCGCTCATCGCTAAACACCAGCGATCCTCCATCTTGAACTGATTTTCCAGGGCCCCCTTTGTGAAGACGACATGGTGTGACTGAATTTACCTTTCTCTGTACAGCTGTTTCTTATAAAAATTTTATTCAGAATGGGACAGCAAGACTTCAAAGAGAACAGGATGTCCAGATGGGAAAGGATTGTCAATTTTTGAATCTTGTCTCTTGAGTGCACCATCCAAGTACAGATGCATTACCTGAATGAACGCATCACAGGAAAGCATATTGCCCCTCTACTGGAGGATAGAAGTGATCCAGTAGAAAGTGTGCAGCTTCCTTACATAAACAGAGCTCAGTGTATGATAAGAAGCTGAACAGTCCACCACTAGAAGCAGAAGCCATAGTTTTAAGGAAAACAAGTTAGTCAAGCTGGGTAAAATGAGAGAATGGGATTTGCAGGCTAAATTATTGGCTGCCTAGCAACAGTGCGCAAACAGTATGCAGATGAATGTCCTTGACTTGGGGCACTGTTGGCGTTGACTTGTGGCACTTGGTGATCCATACCCATGGCCTTACTGTTCTTACATCTATCACCATTTTGGAGCCCTCCCCCATCAGATTGACTGTCCAAAGTATTCAGCCTGCAAGACTAAAGTAACCATACACTTACATAATTCTTCTTTTGTCTCTCCAAACAAAAGCAACCAGTAGAACAGTGTAGATCTACAAGGTCACTTCATTTGGGCATAATGTACATTTCTAGGTATAGAACATTTGGGCATGGTTGCATAGTACATTAGGGGACTGTGGTACTGTTCATTAGGGCACATTAGCTGAGTAGGGGGTGGGTGGCACAATAAAATATTGTGATGTCGCCCAGTGGCAAAATAAGTTTCTTCATTACACCATACTTATCTGTTTTATCCCTGCCATGTCCAGCGCTCTCTCTCTCTCTCTCTCTGGCCTCCATGCCCCTTTACTTAACTGCTGATATTACCTTCCCAGTCACTAACTTTAGGGGTTTTATGCTATCTACTGCTGAGGCCAGTGATTGACTACAGGTTATACAGACACACTATCAAAACAGGGCAGTGAACAAAGATGAAGGTGGTGGGAAAAAGCAGAGCGGACGCACTACAAATGGGTGGGGGTATTTTTTTTTAAGCTAATTCAGACAATCCCTAATTATGTCATGGTGGGATAATAATGTAGATCAGGGATTATGCATTGTGTGACAATAGTAGCAGTATAGTGAGCAAGGATCCAAAGGCAACTGGGAAGCAAACTCTGCATAGATAAGATGTGGCTGCAAGAAGTCTTCACGGATGCCTGGACCAGATGGAGAAGAAAGCGGAAATTAACAACTTCGATCAAAGTTCCTGGATATAATTGTTTATTCTGCTCTTGACTAACCTTAAAATTGATGAAAAAATACTGACCAAAATACTACTTATGAACTTTGTGATATTCTCCTTTCTTCTGAAGAGGTTGTGAAATCAGTTCAACAATAATACACATCTGGTGGGAATGGTCTCTATTTGGAAAATTCCAAGATTGCATTGTTTCTGATTCCTGACATAACTGGTATAAGTTTATCCATCCATCCATAACAAGCTCTCTGCTTTTTAGTTGCAGCCTTCTTCACATTACACCTTAGTACAATAACTGTACATGAGTGGCCGCAAGACTGAAGATTGCAGTAGAAATCCATCCAGCTTTTCATTAACTATTGACCCAAAAAAAAAAGAAAGAAAGGATGCACAAAATATGTAAAGAACACCGGAAAAAGTTAGGTTCTATCAAATTTAAACCTTGTCAAACCTTCCGCATTTGATTCCTGATGCCTAGGTAATAGGCTGTATCCCGGAATTCCAGGCTGTACTCAGGCTCTCTCCTCCTTCCCCATAGAACGGGAAAGCATCGAGAATCAAATATGGAAGTTTCTACAAGGTTCGAGTTCAATAGAATCTAACTTTTTCCGGTGTTCGATCATCTTTACTTATGAGATCATATTGATCCCATAAGCTGATGTCCCTATGTCTGCCCCCTCTCCTCTGTCCCCCCCGCCGCTGCCCTGCCCGTGCCCTGCCTTCCCTCCCCCGCTGGCCTCCGTAGCCAGGAAACTGGAAGCCTGAGGCCTACGGGCTCAATGGCTACCATCGGGGCTCTGCGATGACTTCGCAGAGCCCCGATGGACACCGGACAGAGAATTCTGCCTCTGTAGAGGGAAAATTCTCTGTGAGGAGCCCTATAGATGCTGCGTGCTGACCCTCCACGGATGACACTGGCGCAGCTTCTAGGCCTGTGTCATTCTGTAGTGTAAATTAACGTTAATTTACTGTGCAGCAGTGGGAGGGGGTTAACACTGTGTTCCGACCAGTGGTGTAGCGGTCGCCACTGCAACCCGGCCTGCCTGTGGCCCCCCTCCTTGCCTCCCCAGCGCCCGCCCACCGCCGCTGCCCCATTGATTAATCACTCTTTGTGACCGCAAGCAGTGTTTTGCTTGCGGTCACAATAGTCAGCGTTGCATGGGCCCCGGTTGATTCTGGCTCCCTGGGGGTGTCCCCGGGATTGCCGAGCAGCACAGGTACCAGGGAGCTGTGTGCGCCATGGCTGTTACTTCCAGGTCAGGGAGCGCGTTGATCCCTGTGCGGAAGTAACAGCCCCGGCGCGCACTGGGAGATAGGGGCTACAGACTGCGCACGTCGGAGACACATGAAGGCGTCGGGCCCGGCTGTCAGGTGGTGCCCTCTCCCTCTCACCCTTGTTCTCGCAATCCTGCGCTCTACGGCCTCGGTGCCGGCTGGTCTTATGGGCCTTATTCTGCTGCTGGAAGACCATGATCCCCTGTGGTGCAGCCTATGTGAGTAGGTGTGTGTGTGGTGCAGGGTATGTGAGGGGGCAGTGTGTGTGTGGTGCAGGGTATGTGAGTCGGCAGATTGGGGTGTGTGTGTGTGGCAGTGGCGTAGCTACCATAGAGGCAGGGTAGGCAGCTGCTATGGGACCCCTGGGGAAGGGGGGCCGGGGATGCACAGGGAAGATAAGAGCCATCCTGTGTTCTTTTGCTTAACCCCTTATGTACTGCAGTGTGTAAGTGACCCAATGTTCACTTACAGTACATGCTACAACATAAAAAAAGGGTTAACAAGCAGAAGACAAAGAAATCTCTGCTTCACTGCTCTGATAACCTCTGACCTCTGTTCTCCAGCTGCAGCAATAAAGGAGGAAAATGTGCATAGGTAGAGATCTCTTTGTCTTGTGCTTTTTAAATCTTTTTTTTGTGTTGCCACATGTAAGTGAACATTGGGTCACTTTCACACTGCCATACATAAGGGTTTAAGTAGGAGGTAGTCTGCTCCTGCACCTATGTATTTTACCATAAGGGCTCCTAATGGGCCCTTATAGTTTATATACAGTGGACTGACAGAGCAAGACGCCATTGGCTCTCCGCTCTGCCAGTCACTCTTGTAGCTGCAGCCAGGATTCTGCCACTATGCAGTGCTTTGTGTTGTGCGTAGGGGAGGGGCACCCTATACAGTTTTTTGCTATGGGGCCCCAGGAATCCTAGCTACGCCCCTGGTGTGTGGTGCATGGTATGTGAGGACGCAGTGTGTATGTGGTGCAGGGTATGTGAGGAGACACATAGGGGCAGTGTGTGTGGTGCAGGTTATGCGAGGAGGCACATAGGAGCTGTGCGGGCTGTGGCTGCTGGAGAGGATGATGGCAGGAAGACACAGGGCACTGGAGGGACACTGTAATACCTCTGCCATCATCTTCTCCAGCAACCACAGCCCACACAGCTCTGGGAGTCGGGTCGTGACATCATCATTTTATCTAGGAAGTGAAGCCTTGAGGCAGTGGAAAGTGCAGAGAAAAAAAGCACTTTATAAGGATTTCCCATAATAAGTGTATATTGGTAATTTGTATAACTTTTGGGGGGCAATACAATACTTCAATAAAAAATTTCACTGGACTTTTTCTTTAACTTTGTTATGTAGACAAAAGAAAATGCATTCCATGATGAGAAGACCCCAAATTTACCCCCAAATAGATAGATAGATCCAAGAAATAGCAGCTCTTCCTTGAAGTGAAAAAATCTGTAGTGTTTTATTTCATATAAAAAAAAAGTGTTCAGCCTATGCAACATTTTAGTCTCATCACGAGACCTTTCTCAAGCATGCTCGAGAAAGGTCTTGTGATGAGACAGAAACGCTGTATTGACTGAAAACTTTTTTTTTAATGAAATAAAACACTACAGATTTTTTCACTACAAGGAAGTGCTGCTATTTCTTGGATCGATTGATCTATCTATTTATCTATTACGGATGGTCCGAACCTGCCGAGGTTCGTGTTCGTACGAACCTGAACTCTCGGCAATGATTCCCGCTGTCTGCCCGCTCCGTGGAGAGGGTGGATACAGCGGGAGGACCGCTTGGAAAACTGGGATACAGCCATAGCCATAGGCTGTATCCCAGTTTTCCAGGCGGTGTGAGACCACACACACACCCTTCTTCTCTGAAGGTGGGAAGAAGACAGACTGAGGTAGGACAGGAAGTCACATGGTAACCCCAGCCAAAATTCGATGACCATTGGGGCTACCATGGCAACAGGGCACAGTCACGTGATACACCAGCCTTTGCATCATCACCATTTGGGCATATACAGGAGAATATTCATGAGACATGAGCATAACAGCAAACCTGAATACTGCAGGGGGTTACACAATACATAGTTGCAGTGGACCATAGCTTTCCAGAATAGGAATGGTTATAATAAAAGTGTAAAGATAGAAAAGCAGACAAAATGGCCTGTTTTGGGACACTGCATATATATCCCCTCCCCCATAGTAGCCAACAGTCCCAGTTTTGCCGGGACTGTCCCGATTCTGCGGAGACTGTCTCGGCAAAACCATGTCCTGGGTGGCTTCCTGGAAGCGCCGCCCCCTGCAGCCCCTGTACTGCTGCACAACCTTCACTGACATGCAGAATGAGCAGAAATCAGCTGGGCCTGCTCATTAACATGTAATTTCTGGGTCCTGCAGAGATCACATGAACTCCCCTGTAAAGATCACATGACCTCCTCTTCCTCCCTCACTGAAGGCCCAGAGCCGGGGGTAGCGCCTTTGTGTGACTCATCTCCTCCCTGTCAGGAGCAGCAGTCGACAGGGAAGGAATCAGCAGCAGAGTGTGTCAGGGAGGGAGGGACTGGCTGACCTGTTATGTAGTTTTATGTATGGCTGTCAACTCTGTCCCAACTCCTGCACAGGACTCTTATCAGTTCCATATACATATACAGGATGCTTATCAGGCCCATATACAGGATGCTTATCAGGCCCATATACAGGATGCTTATAAGCCCATATACAGGATGCTTATCAGGCTCATATACAGGATGCTTATCAGGCCCATATACAGGATGCTTATCAGGCCCATATACAGGAGGCTTATCAGCCCATATACATATACATGATGCTTATCAGGCCCATATACAGGATGCTTATCAGGCCCATATACAGGATGCTTATCAGCCCATATACATATACTGGATGCTTATAAACCCATATACAGGATGCTTATCAGGCCCATATACAGGATGCTTATAAGCCCATATACAGGAAGCTTATCAGGCCCATATACAGGATGCTTATCAGCCCATATATATATATACTGAATGCTTATCAGCCCATATACAGAATGCTTATCAGCCCATATACAGGATGCTTATCAGCCCATATGCAGTGTCCCAGAACACGCTGTCTGTTTCTCACTGTCAGTTTATTTTTGCTATTACAGCCATGCCTGTTCTGGAAACTATTTGCACTGCAACTGTGACTATATAGTCCCTATTACTCTCAGGTTCCTTTATATTGTACATGTGTTTAACTCTGTGCAGTGGTATGCAAAGGCTGAGGATCACGTGACCAAGTCCTATAACCATGGTTTCTCCAATGGCCGTCAAGCTTTGGCCAGGAGTACCATGTGACTTCCCCTTGCTAGTTAGTTCCGGCCCGTGCTCCTAAGCAAGGAGGTTGTGTGTTTGTGTCTCTCTTCACCTTCAGAAGAGAGGCTGGTGCTCTGCTGTAACAGATCCTGGCTGTCCGTCTGCTCAAGTGCCTGGAGTATCTTCTCATCTGGGTGTCGTTCCTGTTATTCATCTCCTCATCAAGTCAAGATTCATACCGCAAGTACTCTAAATCCACCCAGCATCTCTATTCTTCTCTCACTACTACTCCCATCATCCGGCACGTTTCCCCTCAGCCTATGCAGCACCACCTTAGCTCTGTCTATATAAGTCTGCTATATACCCGGTTGCATCCGGAAGAGACTGTTGCTACCAGTTACCTCAGTTACAATAAAAGTGTAACCACCGCTGTTACTGAACCCTAGCATTGGTGTCCGTTTACTGGTGCCCTGACTAGGTACAGCAAAGAATCGCATGCCCAGTAGCAAGTATACTGCAGTATCTGCAGACCGGTCCCTCAGCTGTGCCATCCTCAGGCCCTGCACTGTGACAATCCTATACCCTGCAGCTGCCCCGGTTCCTGCCCGCTCACAACACCTGCACTGCGAAGTGACCCTCACGAACAGGATACAGACTGTGTTTTAAGTGCCCAGAACTGTACTGTTACCCCCGAAAGACTTTGCCGATTACTATGGGGGTGATTGAAGTATTTCGGGCCCTAAACAGTACGCAAGATGGCCGCCGTCTTCTTCAATTTCTGGCTGCGACATACCCCGGAGAGGAGGGGGTTAACCGCCATGCCGCCAAAGCGCGGGAATCGCCCAGCACCATAGACTTTACATTGACTGCTCCTGATTGGCTGCCTAGGCCGGATGACGTCACTGTTGCCGGGCAGACTCTGGAACCTGATCCTCCAGCCCTCGGCTCCTCCCTTCCTGCTACAAGATCCGGTCAGAGAGTAGCAAGATGGCGTCCTGTAAGGAGCAAGTACCTGCTACCGCTGTACCCGTGCTACCAGAGCCTCCTGCCTCTCTGCCAGCATTCGATCCGGCATGCCTGCTGGCTCCGCTGCCCTCGGATAGTGACAGCAGCTGGGGATTCGTAGATGGGGATCAAAGCCGGGCCTCTACTCCGACCTCCGCTGAATTAAGTGAGGAGACTATGTCTGATCTCAGTATCTCCCCGGGTCCCAATCACTCCGGCTCCTCGAATTTCATTTTCTCCACGGGGCCACCTGTCTCCTCCGAGGACGACCGGATCATAGACGAGTCACCTCCATCGCCCCCAGAACCTTAACCGGGGGGAAAGACTCTCGTTAAGGGCCCCATATCTCCTGGCCTATGGCAGCCTCCCGGGTGTGATTCGCCACCCCTGCCACAAAGGGTGTTCGGCCGGAAGCCCACGATTTTGCAGATAATTGACGGCATTCTGCAGGCCCTCTCTGCCCTGCCGCCTGCCACTAAAGCTGAGACTGCCATGCCCACCGCTGCACCTGCAGCTCCAACAACAGCGGGGCAGTCCACAGCAGCTAACACTGCCTCTTCGACAGCCGTGGCTAAAGCCACCAACGCTTCTACTACCGTCACCTATAATGTGGCCCCTGTCATTTCACCTATAACTACTGTGACCCCCAGCATTGTGGTCACCACTGCATCCAGCGATGCTTCTGCTCCAGGTCCTCTACGCTTCTATTACCCCTGGGAGAAGAAGAAGCAGAAGAAAGAGAAGGGGCCTAATGAGGTTCCTCCTGCCTCTTCCCAATAAGTATTTAAACTGTTTTTTGTTGTTTGACTGTTAATGTTCCAAGTTTTGCTCTGCAACGTTAAAGGTTCGTGCCTGGTCCTCCTGACCAAGTTTCCTGTACTAACCAGCCATGAGCTGATGGACACTTAATATTACAAAACTGTTCTCTAGTGCCTGTCCCAGAGCTTTTACATGGACGATGGTTTCAATTGCCTAAAAGAGACTCTACCTAACAGAGACACTTAACCCATTCCTTCCTAAAGCACTTTTGTTCAATTATGTGGTATCAACAGGTTATCATTGCACTTATGTCAGTATTGCACTTAATTCTAATATCATATTCAAGTAGTATCAAGGTTATTAGTGTATGTTCCTCCTCTGAGTAAGCAAAAGGTCACGGAGATAGCCTCAGAGTAGAGTGCCTCTTTTGAAAAAGAAACAGTATCTATCTATATTTTTGTGTCAGAGTCAGATAGCTCCTCCTCTGAGTAAGAGAAGTCAGTATATATACCTCTCAGAGAAAGTATAGTTTTGCAGGAGTGTATTTTCTTAAGTCTTGTATTTCTCATTACAGTATTATATCTACAGCTGGAAAGATTATTTGAGCCAGTTTTCTTCAGATGTCTTCAGAGTTATGTGAGCCAATCCTCCTCCAGACCTCGCAGTATTTGTTGTCTTTTGTATTTCCTTTCCTTTTGTTTCCAGTGTCTGTTCACCTCTGTCTTGTCCCTACACACCGTAGCTACTACATATAGTCATACTTAACATTCACACTGGTTCATACATATTGCACCTTGGATACCTTTTCATGTGTTTGGCCTTTTGAGTAATTGTGTTGTATGATTGACTGGTATGAAAGGGAGCTCCCCATGTATGTTTGCTTTTGTTATTTTATTCTTTCTCTTCCAGGTGTCCAAGTCACTTCACACAGACACCCAAGGCAGTACACAGGTCTTCACAGTTCTCTTTTTCCAGTAGGGTAACACTTTATATTGAAAACTACCTGTAACCAGAGTACGTTAGACACCCCTAGGTGAAGTCCTGCCACCAGGGTTTTCTCTCTTCTTAGTTTCACTTTGTCACCTGTGCCTTGAGCGTGGGAAACACACACTTCAGCACTCACAATCATCATTCAGTCCTGTTGTCTAATTGTCCAGTCTATTCATGTTTGCTTCCCCTCGAGATTCACCGAGGTCGGCTCAAAACTTGCTAGGGAGGTATGCAGTAGCCCAGAACACGCTGTCTGTTTCTTACTGTCAGTTTATTTTTGCTATTACAGCCATGCCTGTTCTGGAAACTATTTGCACTGCAACTGTGACTATATAGTCCCTATTACTCTCAGGTTCCTTTATATTGTACATGTGTTTAACTCTGTGCAGTGGTATGCAAAGGCTGAGGATCACGTGACCAAGCCCTGTAACCATGGTTCCTCTAATGGCCGTCGAGCTTTGGCCAGGAGTACCATGTGACTTCCCCTTGCTAGTTAGTTCCGGCCCCTGCTCCCAAGCAAGGAGGTTTTTTGTTTGTGTCTCTCTTCACCTTCAGAAGAGAGGCTGGTGCTCTGCTGTAACAGATCCTGGCTGTCCGTCTGCTCAAGTGCCTGGAGTATCTTCTCATCTGGGTGTCGTTTCTGTTATTCATCTCCTCATGAAGTCAAGATTCATACCGCAAGTACTCTAAATCCACCCAGCATCTCTATTCTTCTCTCACTACTACTCCCATCATCCGGCACGTTTTCCCTCAGCCTATGCAGCACCACCTTAGCTCTGTCCATATAAGTCTGCTATATACCCGGTTGCATCCGGAAGAGACTGTTGCTACCAGTTACCTAAAAGTGTAACCACCGCTGTTACTGAACCCTGGCATTGGTGTCCGTTTACTGGTGCCCTGACTAGGTACAGCGAAGAATCGCATGCCCAGTAGCAAGTATACCGCAGTATCTGCAGACCGGTCCCTCAGCTGTGCCATCCTCAGGCCCTGCACTGTGACAATCCTATACCCTGCAGCTGCCCCGATTCCTGCCTGCTCGCAACACCTGCACTGCGAAGTGACCCTCACAGGTCAGGGCATCGCACATATACATATACTGGATGCTTATCAGGCCCATATACAGGATGCTTATCAGCAACCATATACAGGATGCTTATCAGGCATATATACAGGATGCTTATCAGCCCATATACATATACTGGATGCTTATCAGGCCCATATACAGGATGCTTATCAGCAACTATATACAGGATGCTTATCAGGCCCATATGCAGGATGCTTATCAGCCCATATATATATATATATATATATATATATATATATATATACTGGATGCTTATCAGGCCCATATACAGGATGCTTATAAGCCCATGTACAGGATGCTTATCAGGCTCATATACAGGATGCTTACCCATATAAATACAGGATGCTTATCAGTGCATATACAGGATGCTTATCAGCCCATATACATACACAAGATGCTTATCAGGCCCATATACAGGTTGCTTATCAGGCCCATATACAGGATGCTTACCCGCCCATATTCATATACAGGATGCTTATCAGGCCCATATACAGGATGCTTATTAGGCCCATATACAGGATGCTTACCAGCCCATATTCATATACAGGATGCTTATCAGGCCCATATACAGGATGCTTATCAGCCCATATACATATACATGATGCTTATCAGCCCCATATACAGGATGCTTATCAGGCCCATATACATATACATGATGCTTATCAGGCCCATATACAGGATGCTTATAAGCCCATGTACAGGATGCTTATCAGGCTCATATACAGGATGCTTATCAGGCCCATATAAATACAGGATGCTTATCAGGCCCATACACAGGATGCTTATCAGTGCATATACATACACAGGATGCTTATCAGGCCCATGTACAGGATGCTTATCAGGCCCATATACAGGATGCATACCAGCCCATATTCATATACAGGATGTTTATCAGGCCCATATACAGGATGCTTACCAGCCCATATTCATATACAGGATGCTTATCAGGCCCATATACAGGATGCTTATCAGCCCATATACATATACATGATGCTTATCAGGCCCATATACAGGATGCTTATCAGCCCATATACATATACATGATGCTTATCAGGCCCATATACAGGATGCCTATAAGCCCATACAGTATACAGGATGCTTATCGGGCCCATATAGAAGATGCTTATTAGCCCATATACAGGATGCTTGTCAGGCCCATATACATATACAGGTTGCTTATCAGGCCCATATACAGGATGCTTACCAGCCCATATTCATATACAGGATGCTTATCAGGCCCATATACAGGATGCTTACCAGCCCATATTCATAGACAGGATGCTTATCAGGCCCATATACAGGATGCTTATCAGCCCATATACATATACATGATGCTTATCAGGCCCATATACAGGATGCTTATCAGGCCCATATACAGGATTCTTATCAGCCCAGATACAGGATGCTTATCAGCCCATATACATATACATGATGCTTATCAGCCCATATACATATACATGATGCTTATCAGGCCCATATGCAACGCCCTGACCCGTGGGGGCCACTCCGCAGTGTAGATGGTTGTGAGGGTGCAGGAACCGGGGCAGCTGTAGGATAATGTGGTCACGGTGTAGGCACGAGGGTGATACAGTTGGAAACCGGGCTCCTGACCATGCGGGAATACTGGGCATGCGATTCTTCGTTGTCCTTAGTCAGGGCACCAATGATCACACCAATGCCAAGGTTCAGAAACAACGGTAGTTGTATATTTATTGTAACGGTGGTAACTAGTAGTAACAGTCTCTCCGGATGCAACCGGGAATAAGGCAATCTTGAACAAAGCAGAGTAATGGGTGATGCTGCAATGGCTGTGAGAGTAGCGTGCTGAATGATGGGAGTAGTAGTGAAACTGAAGCTGAGATGATGGGTGGAATGAGACTTGAATGCAATACTTGCTGTTGATGATTAGAGAAGATGATGATGAGAGGAACTGAAGAATGACTGAAGAATCGACACCCAGATGAGAATCTTGAGACTTGAGACAGGAACACAGCCAGTGGACTGGAGCAGCAGAGCGAAACGCAGGCCTCTCCCTTTAGCAGGGAGAGAGGACAGAACCACAACTTGTCTCCTGAAGGTGGAGGACAAGACTACACTGCACAGGAACAGCAGAGCAACACACCCTTTCCCCTCTGGGGCAGGAGATAGACTGAGGTAGAACAGGAAGTCACATGGTAACCCCAGCCAAAAGCTCGATGACCATTGGTGTTACCATGGAAGCAGGGCACAGTCACGTGACATCCAGCCATTGCATCATCACACCATTAGGCATATACAGAGAAATATACATGAGAAGTACCATCCTTGAACACTAGGAGGTGACATAATACCTTTAGACACTGATACCTGAATACACATGCAATAAATGACTGAAATGGCAGACCTGAATACTGCAGGGGTGACATAATACACGCAGTTTGCAGTGGACCATAGCTTTCCAGAATAGAACTAGTTATACTAAAAGTATGAGCATGAGAATGGCTGTTCTGGGACACTGCATACCTCTCTACTAGAAATGAGCCGACCTCGGCGAACCACAAGCTGAGGTAGATGTGGCCGAATGAACATAGAGGACCAGGACAACAGGACAAGAGGAAGGCATGTTAGTGTGAGTGAATGTGTAGATGTGAGTTTCATACGCTCAAGGCACAGTTGACAAGAGAGAGAATGAGAAAGAAAACCCTAGTGGCAGGACTTCACCTAGGGGTGCCTAACGTACTCTGGTTACAGGTAGTTAGTGCGTGGACCATCTGACATGGAAGTCAGGACTACTTAACTGCTGGCGGGCGACCCTCAATATTCCAGTCAGTTTGACAGTAGGTTTCCAATGAAATGAGTTACCCTAATGGAAAGAAACCTGTGAAGACGTGTGTACTACCATGACGTGTCTGTGTGAAGTGTCTTGGACACCTGGAAGAGAAAGAATAAAATAACAAAAGCAAGCATACATCTGGGTACCCTCATACACACCAATCAATCATACCACACAAGCACTCCATAGGCCGAACACACGAAAAGGTATCCAAGGTGCAATGTGTATGGACAAGTGTAAAGGTTGAGTATGACTATGTGTAGCAACTACTATGTTGGGACAAGACAGAGGTGAACAAACACTGGAAACACAAGGAAGGGAAACACAGAAGACAACAAATACTGCGAGGTCTTGAGGAGAACTGGCTCACATAACTTTGAAGACATCAGAAGAAAACTGGCTCCAATAATCTTTCCAGCTGTAGATACAATAGATACAATAACATCATGCATGAAGAAAATAGAAGATCCTTCTGAAAAATACACTCTTTAGAAAATACACTTTCTCTGAGGCTATAGATATAAATATGTAGACTGACTTCTTTACTCAGAGGTGAAGGAAACTGTCTGACTCTGACATGAAAATATACACTGTGAGAAGAAATACTTTTTTTAAAATACACACTTTACTCTGACTTGTCTGCTCACTCAGAGGTAGGAAAATATATATATATATATATATATATATATATGACTGACAAGAAAATAGACTTTTGACTACTGAAGTGCAATACTGAAGTGCAATGCTGAAGTGCAATCATGAAATACAATAATAAACCTCTGACAATCACATAATCATGAAAAGTGCTTTAGGAAGGAATGGATAAGTGTCTCTGTGTGGTAGAGTCTCTTTAGGCAATATACACCATCGTCCATGTAAAGGCTCTGGGACAGGCACTGAAGAACAGTTTGGTCAATGAGTGTCCATCAGCACATAGCTGGATGATAATAAGGGAACTTGGTCAGGAGGACCAGGCACGAACCTTGAACGTTGCAAAACTTTTTTTTTTCACACAGGAACAACAACAAAACAGGAACAGTTTAAGGACTTTGGTCTCTGTTTACTGGGAAGAGGCAGGAGGAACCTCATTAGGCCCCTTCTCCTTCCTCTGCTTTTCCTTCTCCCACGGATAATAGAAGCGTGGGGACCCTGGGGCAGAGGCGTCCGCAGACGTGGTGGTAACCACAACGCTGGGGGTCACTGTGGTGACGGGGGAGATGATGGGCGCCACATGGTAGGTGACTGTAGTGGTGGAGCAAGCGGCTTTAGCCACAGCAGCAGAGGCAGCAGAGCAGGCTGCGGTGGTAGCTAAACCTGGAGCCCTGGAAGCAGCAGTGATATAGCCCAACGGTTTAAAATCCTGCCAATCTTCGTTCCAGTCCTCTGAGGGAGTTGGTAAGAAGGGCCGCTGTACCGGATTCTTAGGTCGGGTGACTGCTGCAGCCCATGGACCCTTCGGGGATCCCACCAGGGTATACTCAATCACTTCTCCCGGAACAAGGTTATTGAGATAGGCGGGTTGGTAGTCCCGCATTACAGCTCGTCTATTCACCAGCACTAGTAACCCGGTGTACGAATCCATGACCAGGCCGTACCCCCGTCGCTTATCAAATTTGGTCACGGTTCCTCTCCTCCTTTCTAGGGGGGCAGCGCCGGGTCGAGGTTTTTCCAACTTGCGGATGAACAACCGCTCAGATGCAGCATGGTATTCCAGATAGGGGGTATATGGGTGACCCCACAGCGGAGCATAATCTGGATAAGGCACACATGGAGGTGGTTCCGGTGCTAGGCCTGGTTGGGGAGGAAAGGTATCACCGGCAGTAGGGGCTGCTGTGAACTGCCGGGCGGTGGTAGCTGCTGCAGGCGCCAGGGTAGCCATAGCGGGCGCAGCTTTAGTAACAGGCGGCAGCAGGGACAGCGCCTGTCGGATCTCCTCGGCCAACTTAAGGATTGCTGGCTCATCCCGAAACACCCACTGAGGTAAGGGATGTGACCTAGGTCCCGGGAGTCGCCAGGGGCTTGTGAAGCAGGATGCCTTGGAGCTTATTCCCTGGCTAGGGACGGGGACAGGGACCCACGGAGTGTCAGTACTCACTCTGGAATCACAGGCGAAGTGGATTCCCCAGTAGAGAAGGCCAAGTCCGAATCGCTGAATCGGCCTAGCTCCGGAGAGAGGCTGGGGCTCGGAGAGGAGTCCTCGCTTCTCTGGCTGAGATCCGGGCTGGAAATTCGACTGGGACCGGCAATGTCTGACGCTGCAGATCCCCAGCTGGAGTCGTCATCGGACGGGAGTGGGACCAGCAGGCAGGCCGGATCCAGTTCAGACAGACTTGCAGGCCGCATAGGCAGAGTAGCAGTAGCCGCCACACACGCACCGTCCTCGCGGGTCGCCATCTTGCTGCTCTCTGGCCGGAACTTGTAGCAGGAAGGGGAGGAGCGCCAGGCTGGAGGATCCGGTTCCAGAGTCTGCCCGGCAACAGTGATGTCATCCAGTCCAGGCAGCCAATCAGGAGTATTCAATGCAAAGTCTATGGCGCCGGGCGATTCCCGCGCTTTGGCAGCATGGCAATTAACCCCCTCCTCTCCGGGGTATGGCGCAGCCAGAAATTGAAGAAGACGGCGGCCATCTTGTGTACAGTTCAGGGCCCTGAGTGCCTCGATTACCCCCATGGTGATATGGCAAAGTCTCTTTGGGGTTGCGGCACAGTCTTGGGGCACACAATGTAAATGTAATCCTGTTCGTGATGCCAAAATGCAACGTCCTGACCCGTGGGGGCCACTCCGCAGTGTAGATGGTTGTGAGGGTGCAGGAATCGGGGCAGCTGTAGGATAATGTGGTCACGGTGTAGGCACGAGGGTGATACAGTTGGAAACCGGGCTCCTGACCATGCGGGAATACTGGGCGTGCGATTCTTCGTTGTCCTTAGTCAGGGCACCAATGATCACACCAATGCCAAGGTTCAGAAACAACGGTAGTTGTATATTTATTGTAACGGTGGTAACTAGTAGTAACAGTCTCTCCGGATGCAACCGGGAATAAGGCAATCTTGAACAAAGCAGAGTAATGGGTGATGCTGCAATGGCTGTGAGAGTAGCGTGCTGAATGATGGGAGTAGTAGTGAAACTGAAGCTGAGATGCTGGGTGGAATGAAACTTGAATGCAATACTTGCTGTTGATGATTAGAGAAGATGATGATGAGAGGAACTGAAGAATGACTGAAGAATCGACACCCAGATGAGAATCTTGAGACTTGAGACAGGAACACAGCCAGTGGACTGGAGCAGAAGAGCAAAACGCAGGCCTCTCTCTTTAGCAGGGAGAGAGGACAGAACCACAACTTGTCTCCTGAAGGTGGAGGACAAGACTACACTGCACAGGAACAGCAGAGCAACACACCCTTTCCCCTCTGGGGCAGGAGATAGACTGAGGTAGAACAGGAAGTCACATGGTAACCCCAGCCAAAAGCTCGATGACCATTGGTGTTACCATGGAAGCAGGGCACAGTCACGTGACATCCAGCCATTGCATCATCACACCATTAGGCATATACAGAGAAATATACATGAGAAGTACCATCCTTGAACACTAGGAGGCGACATAATACCTTTAGACACTGATACCTGAATACACATGCAATAAATGACTGAAATGGCAGACCTGAATACTGCAGGGGTGAGATAATACACGCAGTTTGCAGTGGACCATAGCTTTCCAGAATAGAACTAGTTATACTAAAAGTATGAGCATGAGAATGGCTGTTCTGGGACACTGCACATATACAGGATGCTTATCAGCCCATATACAGGAAGCTTATCAGGCCCATAAACAGGATGCTTATCAGGCCCATAAACAGGATGCTTATCAGCCCATATACATATACTGGATGCTTATCAGCCCATATACATATACATGATGCTTATCAGGCCCATATACAGGATGCTTATAAGCCCATACAGTATACAGGATGCTTATCGGGCCCATATACAAGATACTTATCAGGCCCATATACAGGATGCTTATCAGGCCCATATACATATACAAGATGCTTATTAACCCATATACAGGATGCTTATCAGGCCCATATACATATACAGGTTGCTTATCAGGCCCATATACAGGATGCTTACCAGCCCATATTCATATACAGGATGCTTATCAGGCCCATATACAGGATGCTTATTAGGCCCATATACAGGATGCTTACCAGCCCATATTCATATACAGGATGCTTATCAGGCCCATATACAGGATGCTTATCAGCCCATATACATATACATGATGCTTATCAGCCCCATATACAGGATGCTTCTCAGGCCCATATACATATACATGATGCTTATCAGGCCCATATACAGGATGCTTATCAGGCCCATATACATATACAGGTGGTCCTCGGGTTACAACGGTCTCGAGTTACATCGTTTCGTGGTTACAACGCTTTATTCAACGCCTTATTCCGACTAACACGGTATCGACGTAACTCGAATACATGCAGCGGCCGAAGAATACAGTACGATACTATACTGGTACAGTACTCAGTTATGCAGTTCTAGACTGAGGATATTGATAATTATGTAGGGTACTATGTTAGGATAGGCTAAGTGTTTACAGGACAGTACTGTTGTTATGGTACAGTACTGTATGAACATATGATCCGACTTACATCGAAATTCGGTTTACAACGCTGTGTAAGAACGGATCACTGATGTAAGTCGAGGACTACCTGTACATGATTCTTATCAGGCCCATATACAGGATGCTTATCAGGCCCATATACATATACATGATGCTTATCAGGCCCATATACAGGATGCTTATAAGCCCATGTACAGGATGCTTATCAGGCTCATATCCAGGATGCTTAGCCCATATAAATACAGGATGCTTATCAGGCCCATATACAGGATGCTTATCAGTGCATATACATACACAGGATGCTTATCAGGCCCATATACAGGATGCTTATCAGGCCCATATACAGGATGCTTATCAGTGCATATACATACACAGGATGCTTATCAGGCCCATATACAGGATGCTTATCAGCCCATATACCATACCTCCCAACTTTTGCTGGGAGGAAAGAGGGACAGTCACGGCAATGAGCCACCCCCTCCCCCCCCCCCCCCCCCCCCCATAGCCGCATCACCTGTTACCATTACATAAGAAAGAAATATCACTGCATCTTCACCACATAGTGACTTATCCCCTTATACCATCACTACATAACATCCACTATACACAGAGCAGTACACTCCCTTAGCAGTGACCATATAGCGGTAGATTAGGCTGTTTTGCATCACAAGTCCTCTGTGCATTTCTTCTGTGGCCCTTCAGTGTCCGGGGCAGCGGAAGGAGCTGAAAACAGACCCGGTTAGTCAGGGGCATAGCTAACATTCATGGGGCCCCATAGCAAAAAAAAAAAACAACACATGGGCCCCCCTCCAGTATCCCCCCCCCCCCCTCCATATGAGCAGTTATGACCTTAAGTAGTATTCAGGCCACTCTGTGACCCCATATAGTATATAATAGGCCTTCTGTGCATCCATTTAGTAGCTAGGGCCCTGACGCTTTCTGAAGCCTCCCTGTAGGTAATCCCCTCTCTGGAAGCAGCCCCCCAACACACACACACACACACCTGTAAGCTGTGCCCCCTTTGTAAAAAGAAAAAAAACAAAAAACATACATACTCACCTGGGTTCTGCCCAGTCCCTCACTTTTCCTTTTCCTTTAAACACTGTCAGTGGACCTGAGATTTGGGGGGGACAGCTTCTGTTTAACCCCTCATATACTGCAGTGTGTAAGTGATATAAACTTCACTTACATGCTGCAACACAAAGATGAGTAAGAGCAGGACACAAGGAGAGGTCTGTGCACTGACTGATGACCCCTGACCTCTACACAAGCTCCGGAGCTCCGCACATCAGGCAGCTGGAGAAGTGAGGTCAGGGGTTATCAGTGTACAAGCTGTGAAGCAGACCTAAACCCTTTTTTGTGCTGCAGCCTGTAAGTGACGATTGTTTCACTTACATACTGCAGTACATAAGGGGTTAAATCAGTCTGACAGGCTCTGGCAGCGTGGCTCCAGCAGAGTCCAGGAAGAGAACCTTGTGGCTCTTACCTTCCATGTGCGGTGTGCGTCCCGGAGGCTCAGGGTGCATCGTAGTGCAGGAGGCAGGCAGCAAGCACTGAGACACGGGCGGCCTGTGTGTGGGGGGATCGTGTCAGCTGACAGCAGAGGTGCCGGACAGGAGAGATGGCCCTGTGGGAGCAGCTACAGGTCAGAGCCCGTGCTGGAAGGGCGCGCCCCTTACTGCTTGTAGCTACCCAGGGCGGCCAGTAGGTGTCACTGTGAGCGCTCATTATGAGCGCTCACAGAGAAAGGCCATAGACAGCACCCGGCAGACCCGGCTGCTGGTGCGGGGACGGAGGCTGGGGGACAGCGGGACACATGAGGGCCGTCTCGGGACAGCGGGACATCACCCCAAAACCGGGACTGTCCTGCTGGATCCGGGACGGTTGGGAGGTATGCATATACATATACATGAGGCTTATCCGGCCCATATACAGGATGCTTATCAGGCCCATATACAGGATGCTTATCAGTGCATATACATACACAGGATGCTTATCAGGCCCATATACAGGATGCTAATCAGCCCATATACATATACATGATGCTTATCAGGCCCATATACAGGATGCTTATCAGGCCCATATACAGGATGCTTATCAGCCCAGATACAGGATGCTTATCAGCCCATATACATATACATGATGCTTATCAGGCCCATATACAGGATGCTTATCAGCCTATATACAGGAAGCTTATCAGGCCCATAAACAGGATGCTTATCAGGCCCATAAACAGGATGCTTATCAGTGCATATACATATACTGGATGCTTATCAGGCCCATATACAGGATGCTTATCAGCCCATATACATATACATGATGCTTATCAGGCCCATATACAGGATGCTTATAAACCCATACAGTATACAGGATGCTTATCGGGCCCATATACAAGATGCTTATCAGGCCCATATATAGGATGCTTATCAGGCCCATATACATATACAAGATGCTTATCAGCCCATATACAGGATCCTTATCAGGCCCATATACATATACAGGATGCTTATCAGCCCATATACATATACAGGATGCTTATCAGCCCATATACAGGATGCTTATCAGGCCCATATACAGGATGCTTATCAGGCCATATACAGGATGTTTATCAGGCCCATATACATGATGCTTATCAGCCCATATACAGGATGCTTATCAGGCCCATATACAGGATGCTTATTAGACCCATTTCCCAACAGCATAAATTAACTTTTCCCCTGTGCCCTGAAATATCCTCCCTGCTGCACAGACTCTCGTATCCTGGAGGGACATCAGGACAGCAGTATACACTGACACTGCACACTACAGCTGCCATCACACTATCCCTTTCCCAGGAGACACATTACACATGAGCTGCGTGGGGCGTATATGTTGTATATGTCTGTGTACAGATCTGTTCGCTCTTCTCTATTCATGGTGTTGAAGAGTTATCTATTATTTGTATACTGGTATTATTGGTAGTATCAATCTCTGTATACCTGACACTGGGGTGTGTAATATGCTGGGGGCCTGATACTGGACCTGATACAGGGGTTTTTAATATGCTGGGGACCATATACTGGGGTGTGTATTATGCTGGGGACCTGATACTGGGGTGTGTAATATGCTAGGGATCTTATACTGGGGTGTGTAATATGCTGGGGACCTGATACTAGGGTGTGTAATATGCTGGGGACCTGATACTGGGGTATGTAATATGCTGGGGATCTTATACTGGGGTGTTCAATATGCTGAGGACCTCATACTGGGGTGTGTAATATGCTGGGGACCTGATACTGGGGTGTTTAATATACTGGGGTCATGATACTGGGGTGAGTGATGCTGCTTTTGTGTTTTTCTGTCTCGCAAACTGTAACTGGAAAATTCAGAAGAAGAAAAAAACACCAGTAACGAGCCACACCTGCAAACCACACCCACAATAGGCAACACCAACAAGACCACACTTACAATAAGCCACATACCTTGTCGTCATGCTAAAGGGTCCCTGGAAAAAATGTCAAATGTTGGCAACTATGCACCCCCAGCCCTGTATATTCCATCTCCCCACAGCACTGTATATACAGTATCCCCCCCCCCAGCACTGTATATATCCCCTCCTCCAGCCTGTATGTATCCCCCAGCCCTGTATTTTTCCCCTTTCCTAGCCCTGTATATAATACCTCCCCCCCAGCCCTGTATATATCTCCTGCCCTGACTCTGTATACCTTCTTTCCCTGGTTGCTTGTAGTATACAGTATATTACGGGTTATTACTGATGGCTGGGAGTATATAGTGTGTTACTGGTTATAACTGATCTCATGGTGTATACTGTAAATAGTGTAGTACCAGTTATCACTGATCTCATGGTGTATACTGTATATAGCATGTTACTGGTTATCACTGATCTCATGGCATATACTGTATATAGTGTTATTGGTTATCACTGATCTCCTGACTGTGTCACATGACCAATAAAAACTTTTGACATGTCATCTGTGACATGTCAAAAGGTATTTTTAATAACGGGTACAAGAGGCCATATTGTCATTATAAAAATGTTGACATGTAATAAGTTTTGATTAGTTGGGGTATCAGTGCTAAGAAATTAACCGATGGCTGGATCATCACTCTGGAAGCATCTGAGGCTCCCGGGTCCCGAGGTCCTACACAGCTAATCAGTGTGCGGCCCCGCAGTCACTGATTGACTGTATGGGACCTCCAAGAGCCTCAGATGTGGCCGGAGTGTGGAGCAGGTAAAGTTTACTCTGGGCTGCAGGGCATTAATGGGGACGGCACTTACATACTCGCAGCGGTATGACATTTCCGCTGCGACTATGTAATCACATTGACACTGACAGGAGAAGTATCCGCAGCGGATTTCGCTGTGAACTTGCAGCGTGAAATCCGCTGTGGATACGTCCAGTGTGAATCTAACCTAAAAGCAGACCAGATGGACCAGGTGGTCATTCTCTGCTATCTTTTATGTTTCTGAAGCTGTGTTCACACATTGTGATTTTTTTTTTCCAGCTCTTTTAAGCAAAGCTCTAAATCTTAATTATTTCAATATCTCTCTCACCTCCCACATTTCACAGGACAAAGCGGAATTTCTGGATCTTAAATTGCGACTGGTTGGTGAGAAGATACACACATCACTATTCCGCAAGAGAACAGCTACAAACAGCCTACTACACTTACAGAGTTTTTACCCAGAACATTTGAAGACTGGCCTTCTGGTTGGCTAGTTTTACCATGTTAAACGTAATTGTAGCCAGAACGGGGACTTTAAAACAGAGGCCCTGTCGCTGACCCAACGGTTTAAATCCAGAGGTTACCCAAAAAAGACCATCTCAAGAGCCTTCCAGAAGGCTAGCAATGTGGAGAGAACACAACATTTTAGCCCGAAAATTCGTGGAACTGATAGGAAGGTAAGAATAATAACTACATACAATAATCAGTGGCAGTAAGTGTACAAGATTTTGAACAAAAATTGAAATATATTGTTGGCGGATTTCCGTTTGGCTACCCACATTACACAGAAGCCCTCTCTGACAGCTAGACGTGCACAGAATTTAAAGGATATTCTTACTACCAGCCACTGTTCTCAACACACTACACCTCTAGACAGAGGCATATGTTTGAAGGGATTACTGTAATGTTTGTCAGCTGATGAGACCAACTTGGGTCTTTAAAAATCCACTGGACTACACTCATTACAATTTAAATAACTATATTAATTGTCGCAGCAGAAATGTGATCTATGCCTTAACCTGTCCTTGTTCTTGCATCTACGTGGGGCAGACCACCCAAGAGCTCCGTAAAATTTGAAGGGCCCTTAAACACGGTACATACTACCTTTGACTTGACATTTGTGGCAACCCACTTCATGGCACAGCATAATGGTAGGTCTGATGGCCTTAGAGCTGTTGGTCTGGAGCAGATTAGGTTAGGATTCATGAGGAACTTTTATACACTGGCTTCTATAAATGATTTCTCTTATGTTTGCTTGTTGTTCTCTCTATTCTCTAGGCCTATTCTTTGTGTGTTCACGTCATTTTGGTTTGCTTATCATTACTTTTATTTCTTAATGAGGTTTGTTTTTATTCATTTTTATATACAGTATGTTAGTTTGTAGATTCATGTGACCATGACTAGGACTCAACATGATGATATCCATACTCCCCGGGATTTTACCATCCAGCCTGAATCTCCATCTGTAGAAATACTAACTTATTGGATCCCCCCTTTCTTGCCCCTTGGAATCTGACTGTGGTGACACTTTGGATAATATGGTAATATGGACCCATATTACCCATTGCACTACTAGAGAACTATGTCCATCATATGATTATTAGTGATGAGCGAATAGTGAAATATTCGAGTATTAAAGTCTATAGGAACAAGTATTCATTTATTGAAAAACATCTATTTGACCACTAGGAGGTCACTAAGTCTACCATGACATCTCAGAAAATGATGCCAACACCACTGGAATGCAACTGGGACAGCAGGGTAAGCATCTAACACCCCAAAATCGCTGGTAAGTCACAAGTCGATATTATACAGGTGAATTACCTGGTTATTAAAGGGTGTATGAATATTTTATAGGTACAGCTGGTCGGCTGTATTATGTAGCACGTAGCACTTGGTAAACAGAGTGCCTTATAGTAGCACAGCAGCCTGCTTGTACCACCCTATGTATTTATGTATGACGTAGCAGCACGTAACACTTAATGAACACACGTACTACAATTTTTTTTTAGATCTAGCAGTCTAGCACGTATCAGCAGCAAAAAGCACTTGGTGAGCAGAGTGCTTGCACTACCATTTGTATTTATGTATGACGTAGCAGCATGTAGCACTGGATGAACACACGTATATGTTATTGGGTCATGTGACTATGCCATCCAATCATTGTTATTCTCGTTTCTCGCGATGCTACGTACACCAAGGGGCTGTGGCAGCCTCCCTGCATGTTGATTGGCTAAAAAAATGGGAAGAAGGGGGATTTGAACGCTAATCGAATATTTATCGAATATTTGGCGAACTATTCAATAATATTCAATACGATTGAATACCTTACTATTCTATCGAATATCTATTCGATCGAACAGTATTCGCTCATCACTAATGATTATGTTTAAACCTCCTCCAACCAGAACCTCACTAGAAGTTTACATTGAGACCTCTTGTCTGGTGTCTTCATGGTCTTGCCTCCCCTTCCTCCAGGCCCAAATTTATGCCATATTGTAAATATTGTAAAGATCATTATTATGTTCTGATTTTGTTTGTTTACCCACATTATTCCAGGGGGTGTTGCTAGCTTGATCCAGTCTCTAATAATAGGTCATCTGAAGCCTCCGAAAGGTTCGTAGGTAATACCTACACGGGCACGTATTTTTGCCATTATATATTGATCATCTTATTTACATACAGAATTATTGGGAGCCATTCTATATATGCCCTGCTGTATTTAGCATACACTTACTAACTCCATCTTTCCTACTTGCGATCTGTATATATTTCTATCATGATGACAGTTTGTTATTTCATACCAGACCCTATATTTCTGGTCTGTTGGGCACATGTATAATACAGGTCATGATGCATTGATAATTTGCTTCACTATAACACGTATGCTCACAGTGTATTTTACTTCTTTACTACCTTTGGCACATTTGATGCTTAACCCTTTGAGGACCAGGCCCAAAATGACCCAGTGGACCGCGCAAATTTTGATCTTAGTGCTTTCGTTTTTCCCTCCTTCCCTTCTAAGAGCTCTAGCACTCTCATTTTTCCATCTACAAGCCATGTAAGTGCTTGTTTTTTACAGGAATAGTTGTACTTTGTAATGGCGTCATTCATTTTACCATAACATGTATGATGGAATTCCAAATATATTATTTATGAAGATATAAATAGGTGAAATCGTAAGAAAGAATGCAATATGGTAACGTTTGGGGGGTTCCTGTGTCTATGTAATGCACTATATGGTAAAAGCGACATGATACCATTATGCTATAGGTCAGTCCGAACACAACCATATGCAGGTTACACAGATTCTCTAATGTTATATATATTTTTTTTTATGAAATCCTTTTTTTTGGCAATTAAATATTAATAAAATTGGCCTATTGTGACGCTTATAACGGTTTTATTTTTTCACCTATGGGGCTGTATGGGGTGTCATTTTTTCCGCCATGATCTCTAGTTTTTATTAATACCATATTTGTGAAGATCGGACGTTTTGATCACTTTTTATAGATTTTTTTTAATATATAATGTAACATAAAATCGGTAATCTGCGCACTTTTTCCCCTCTTTTCGTGTACGCCGTTCACCGTTCGCAATGACGCTTGTTATATTTTAATAGATCGGACAATTACGCACGCTACGGTATATTATATGTTTATCTATTTATTTATTTTTATATGTTTTATTTATATAATGGGAAAGGGGGGTGATTTAGACTTTTATTGGGGGAGGGGTTTTGGGGTAGTGTAATAGTGTTTTGAACTTTTTTTTTTTACACATTTGAAGTCCCTTTGGGGGACTTCTACATACATTAGTTTGATTTTTACACTGATGAATGCTATGCCATAGGCATAGCATTGATCAGTGTTATCGGCGATCTGCTCATTGAGCCTGCCTGTGCAGGCTCAGTGTAGCAGATCGCCGATCGGACCGCATGGAGGCAGGTGAGAGACCTCCGGCGGCCCGTTTCAACGATCGGGACCCCCGCAGTCACACTGCGGGGGTCCCGATCGGTAAGTGACAGGGGACTCCCCCTGTCACTTACACTTAAACGCTGCGGTCGCGCCGCGATCGCGGCGTTTAAGGGGTTAATGACACGCGGCAGCGCGATCGCTGCAGCGTGTCATTACCGGTGAGGTCCCGGCTGCTCACTGCAGCCGGCCCCCACCTCCTATGAAGCGCGCTCCGCTCCGGAGCGCGCTTCATAGCGGGAATACCACCCATGACGTAAGGTTACGTCATGGGTCGTCTGGGGACAGACTTCCATGACGTAACCCTACGTCCAGGGTCGTCTAGGGGTTAAAGAGTCACTGTCGTGAATTTTTTTTTTTGCAGAAATCTATAGTACAGGCACTTTTAAGAAACTTTGTAATTGGGTTTATTAGCCGAAAAATTTATTTTTATCATGAAAAAGCAGTTTGAAGCTCTCCTTCTGTCTTCATTGTTCTCCTATGGAGAGAGGGAAAAGAGACACCAAAAAAGGACAACAAAGAGTTAATTAAAAGCTACATTACCCGGCTCTCTCCTCTTATGTCACCACTGACCTATCTGGCCTCTGAATAGCACTTTGAATAGCTCCCCTGCTGAGTAATCCTATGTTCTCTGTTTTCTGCTGCCAACATTTCTCCTTCTCCACCCCCCTCCCCTCTTCATAGAATAGACAGGACATGTCTGATTGAGATTTCCTGATTCTGAGCAGTGGATGACAGAAAGGAGAGGAGGGGGTGGAACCTGGGAAAAGGCTTCTTAAATGCAGATAATGGCATATTTGCCTAATAAACCCAATTACAAAGTTTCTTAAAATCGCCTGGACTATTGATTTCTGCAAAATAAAAAATAAAAACTCATGACAGTGACTCTTTAAGACTTAAATCTTGCGTGATATGACATAACTAATTATATGCTAGTGTGTTTATGATCATATGGGTATTGTCCCAGATATATGTGTTTGGATTTTTACTTTATGAGATACCTAACACTTTATTGGGATTAGTGCAGTATTGTGGTCACATGGTTAATCTATTAGTGATGATTAATTAGTAATGTTATGTCTATTAACCCTTCTTTTATATTCTTATTATTATTTTTTCTCTATATTTACACTTATTATTATTATTATTTTTACTTTCTATGTGATCGCGGAGGGGGGATCCTTTGGTCTTAACGAGCCGGGCCTCAGCCGGACCTCGGAATGACTCTGAATAGAATACGCTCGGTATTCTAGTGCAAGGGTCTGCAGCAGACAATAGCAATAGAGCACCGATCTCATGGATCAGTGCTGTGTTATACAGCTACACTGATCTCTATGAGAAATCACTGTAGTTGTATTAAAAGTCCCCCAGGGGGAATTCTAATTAATGTATAAGTTTTTTTAAAAAAAGTGTCTTTATTCATAAAAAAAAAACCTCCCCTAATAAAATTCTGAATCACCCCCCTTTTCCCATTTTATAAATAAATAAATAAACAAACATGTTCGGTGTCGCCACGTGCATAATCGCGTGAACTATTAATTTAAAACGTAAACGTAAACGTAAAACGTAAACTCTTTGTACAAACAAAGGTGGGAGCTCCTAATAATTTGCATACGGGATGCTGCCTATGTCCCATTTACAGAACATACTTGAAATCAACACAGAAAGACAAAAAATGGCGCACCCACAATCATATACCTAATAAATAAATCTTTATTAACAAACAATACAGTAATTTACACAACAAATTGACACACATTTAAAAACACCTAAAAAGGGTGAACAATAACAGGGAAAACGCATGAAAATATATGTCGCTCCCACCGCAGTCCCTACACAAAAATCCTTCCAGGCCCTGTACACTGTATAACTAAATGACTCTCAGACACTGTCACTCATGAAAAATACCTCCTAAAATGCACGTGCTCACACAAATACATGAATAAATAAATGATCAATGGAAAAATTCATAAATACATCCAGAAAGATGACCACGTTTTGACTACTCTCATGGAGTCAATACTGAGGAGAAATGTTATTGCATAGAATATCACCCAGGGCTCTGGAATGGGGCTCCAGACTGCAGACGCAAGGTAAACGGCATAGAGACACAAAGACAAAGTGCAAAAATTGCAAATTTTTGGTTGCATCAAATCGGGAAACATTGTAATGAAAAGCGATCAAAAAGTCGCATATATGCAATCAAGGTACCGATAGAAAGAACACATCATGGTGCAAAAAATTACACCTCAATCAGTCCCATAGACCAAAGGATAAAAGCGCTATAAGCATGGGAATAGAGCAATTTTAAGGAACATTTTTTTTAAAAGCTATCAAATAATATAAAAGTTATGCAAGTTGCCTATCGTTTTAATCGTACCAACTTGAGAATCATGTATAACATGTCAGTTTTTTTATAGGACAAACAGCGTAAAAACGAAAAAAAAAAACAAAAAAAAGAATTGCCTTTTTTTAAAAAATTTCACTGCGTATATAATTTCTTTCTGGTTTCGCAGCATATTTTATGGAAAATTTAAGTCTGCCATTGCAAAGTACAATTAGTGACACAAACAATAAGGGCTCATGTGGGTTTTTAGATGAAAAAATGCAAGTGCTTAAAAACGAAAACGCTAAACGAAAATTAGCTCCGTCCTTAAGAGGTTAATGCCCCTGCGGTTTCTTTTATGTGCACGGATCATTTGTCCTGGTCCTTTTGCAGAAAAACAGCCCCAAAGCATGGTATTGCCACCCCCATGCTTCAAAATAGGTATGGCGTTCTTTGGATGCAACTCAGCATTTTTTCTTCTCCAAACACCACGCGTTGCGTTTCTACCAAACTGTTTTATTTAATCTGACCATATAATATTCTACAAATACTCTTCTGGATAATCCAAATGCTCTCTAGCAAACTTCAAAAGAGCACAGATATGTACTAGCTTAAACAGGAGTCTGGCACTTCAGGATCTGAGTCCCTGGTGACATAGTGTGTTACTTATGGTAGCCTTTGTTATGTTGGTCCTAGCTCTCTGCAGGTCATTCACTACCCCGTGTGGTTCTGGGATTTTGCTCACTGGTCTTGTGTGAAGCCCCAGATCGAGGGAGATTTTCAGTGGTCTTCCAATGTTTTCCATTTTCTAACTATTGCTCCCACAGTTGATTTATTCACACCAAGCTGCTTTCCTATTGCAGATTCAGTCTTCCCAGTCTGGTGCAGGGCTACAATTTTGTTTCTGGTATCTGTCTTTGTGTGCTTTGTTTAAGAGGAAACAACCCCTAGACCATAATTTTGTGCAAAGTTCAATGGCTGGCTCAAAGAAATTTCTCAGCATTTTGGTTAATATGGATGACAACATTTATTTGTACTTTATGATACTATAAATTGTTATCATAATAAGCAACTTGAAAGTAACAGTGGAGGCACTCACCACGTTGTAGCAAATTTCATACGCTTTATTCCTTCATAATACAAACAGGAGTAACTCATCCGCTATCCGCCTGTTTGCATTATGAAGGAATAAATCGTATGAAATTTGCTACAACGTGGTGAGTGCCTCCACTGTTACTTTCAAGTTGCTTATTGCGTTGGCTACTCTATCCTCTGATAGGAGAGCACCACTAGTAGCAGCAAAAACGGAGGACGAGAGTTTGCCCGTGTTATCTCCGGTGTCATAAGCTCAGACAAGGTAGTGCCGGGGATCATCTGTGTGTGATTGATAAATTGTTTTTAATTCTACTATATAATTTAACAATTCTTTCTTTAGGTCATGTATGTATATTTAAATGTGTCTTATGTGCCAAAAACAAGCATAGTTCCAAAAAGTCTTTACTATATATATATATATATATATATATATATATATATATATATATGTATATAAACTTTTAACTGCATCAAAATTCCTGTTGTGAACCTGGCCTTACAGTTTCTCAGATTGCACATTTATTTTTAGGTCCCAGTTAAGTAAGAGATGAAGCCAATCATTCCATTTTAAGATTCGCCTATAATCTAAAGTCAAAATTGGCAAAAACTTTGCCCCCAGCTGTGCAGTTTCTTAAAAACATCTGGCTTCTCTCCTAACACCATCTTTCATAAAGCTTTTCCAGAGAGTTCAGATCAGCAATAGAGAAACAGAAGTTCCAACAATTACAGCTGAAAGAAATAAAGTCTCTACCATCTTATTTTAAGCACTCATTTGGGAAAGTCCTTCTTTCCCTTTCCATCCATTGTAGATGAGGAAGAAAGCCTGATGAATATTTTTCCCCTCTACTCATATTAGTTTTTATATGAGTCACAATGTCTGGAATATGAATGGAACCAAGTAAATATATCAACCAGATTTGTGTCATGCTATTAGGGGTTTCCTTCCTTTTTACCTCTATATGTTTTTAGTTATGTTTTAGTTAACTGCTGCAAAACCTCTTTGATTGGCTTGGCTAAATAACTGACAGTACATATGGCTGAAATGCCACTCTAAATCTCACACAGAACATTTAAAGGCTTTCTGTACTGTTCATAAAGATCAAAGTAATATTCTCCATACATAGATATGTATCATTAAAGGGTTACTATTAGAGATGAGCGAACCTTGAGCATGCTCGAGTCCATCCGAACCCGAACTTTTGGCATTTGATTAGCGGTGGCTGCTGAAGTTGGATAAAGCCCTAAGGCTATGTGGAAAACATGGATATAGTCATTGGCTGTATCCATGTTTTCCAGATAACCTTAGAGCTTTATCCAACTTCAGCAGCGCCAGCTAATCAAATGCCGATCATTCGTGTTCGGGTGGACTCGAACCCGAACCCGGTTCGCTCATCTCTAGTTACTATATCACTACTCAGGCTATACTGGGGACATTTAGGAGAGCACAGGAAGGGGTTACCTCCCAAAAGCAGATATAGTCTAAGCAGTGATCTGCTGCTGCTGGTGATGATGATGATGATGATGATATGATTAGAAATGAGCAAAGCAAGATTCCCAGCAAATCTAGCAAACAATTGCTTCATTAACAAAGCACATTTTCGCCTGATTTGCAAAACATGGGGGCTGCCAGCACGTGTTGAGGAGAGAGATGGTTCACAGGATCCTGGTATTAGTGATATCTACTATATGAAAGTGAAAGTATAGAGCAGAGAGGTAGATGATAGGCTATGGTGTGTAGTATTAGTGGAGTAGTGGAGAAGTAGAGGAGAGGTCCTGGAGTGATGGAGTGGTGGAGAGGTAGTGCAGTGTTGGAATAGTGGAGAGATAGTGGAGTGTTGGAATAGTAGAGAGGAAGTGGAGTGTTGGAGTAGTGGAGAGTTGAATCTAGTGTAAATAATATGTTGAAAAATAAAAGTACACAATCTGTTCAAACCCCCATCAGACCCTTTCCAAACCCCATCCAACCCGTTTCCAATTAAGCATTTCCTCTCAGCCCTCCCAGTCCTACTTTAAATTTCCCCTTGTGTGTTACCTTCTGTATCCCCTATTACTAGGGACACTATGGACTCCGTAGGCACGTCCTGGTAGCCAGCAGTGCGCTCCACCGCTGCTTCCTATCTAAGTTAGGACCCGAGCATGCTGTCAGACGCCAGCTACTGACATACCCCCCCCCTACCCTCATGGGGACCTCCAGGCTTGGAGGGATGTAACTGATGGTACCTCTTTATTATTTCGATAATAGTAAAGGGACCAATGTAAAGAGTAGCGGACTTGACGAAGGGAACCCAGAGCCATAAGTTTTTTTGCTAGATAACCACACCTTGTCCCCTACCACATAAATAAGACCCGGATTACGTTTTCTGTTGGCATATTTAATTTGACTCTATTAGGCATGCTTGAGAATTACAAGACCCTTGCTTAGACTGTGCACAGTCTATCAACTACTTCTTTTACAAATGAAAACTTTGCTGCAGAAAGCCCTCCAGAACCTTGATACAAACTGAACACCCCTATTTGACACAATATTAAAAGGTATTCTGTGCAGCCGGAGGACATGGCGAACAAGCAAATCGGCAAGAGTTTTTACATTAGGCAATTTTTTTTTCATGTAAAAAAGATGGCACATCTTGGTAAAATGGTCGACTATTACCCAAACCACAGTCTTACCCTTAGAGGGGGGAAGGTCCATAATAAAATCCATGGACATGTGAGACCAGGGCAGAGAGATAGGGTATAACAGACCCTCACGCAGTGATTAAGGGGTTTTGGCTCTGGCACGGGTCTCACATGTCATAACAAACTCCTTGACATCACTTTGCCATGACAGCCACCAGCAAGATCGTGACAACAATTGTGCCCATGATACCCAGATGACCAGACAACACAGAGGAGTGAATCACCTCCAATACCTTTAAACGAAGGTGAACGGGAACAAAAGGTTTGTCAGAGGGTAAAGTCGTAGGTGCAGTATGTTGTGAACTCAAAATAGAAGACACCAAATCAGGAGACAGGTTAGCCACAACAACCCCAGGAGGAAGGATCTTTTCAGGTTCAGCATCTGGGGCATCACAGGCACCAAAACTTCTAGAAAGAGCATCGGCTTTGACATTTTTAGCTCCTGGACGATACTTTACTACAAAATTAAACCTGGCAAAAAAAAAAGCCCAACGTGCCTGGTGAGGGTTCAACCTTTTGGCACGATCCAAGTACAGGAGGTACTTGGAATTAGTAAGAACTGTTGTCTGATGCTGTGCACCCTACAGAAAGTGTCTACACTCATCAAAGGCCCACTTAATGTTCCCTATATCATAATTCACCTTACAAGTGAAGAACTTTCTGGAGAAGAATGCCACTTGTCTCTGGTTAGTAAAAGGTTCCTTAACCTGAGACAGAACCACTCCAACCCCTGTCTCTGAGGCGTCACCCTTCACCACAAAGGACAATTCTAAACAAGGATGCATCACCACCTGGTTCAGAAGATCCGGTATCAGAGAGAGTTGATGCTGGTCTTTGATGGTTATTTTATTTAACTCTATGTAATCATTGCAGGATTGCAGTCCACCATCTTTTATTTTTCCACAAAGAAAAAAAGGGTACCCAAAAGTGACACTAAGGGATGGATATGACCTTTCTTAAGGCTATCCTGATGCATTGACTTGTTCTGGGGCAGACAAGTTAAATATGTGACCTTAAGGAAACTTGGCCCCCAGCTCGAGATCAGTGGTGCAGTCATACGAACGGTGCGGTGGCAAGGCATCAGCAATTGCTTCATCAAAGACATTTCTGAAATCAAGAATAAACTCCAGGAGATTATTGATAGTTCAGACAGGCAGACAAACACAACTTAAATGAGAACTACAGGAATTTCTCCATTTGATTAATTCAGTAGTTATCCAATTTACACTGAATCATGAAAACAAAGCCACCGCAACCAAAGGATCAAGTTTGCAGTCATTTTTCGCATTAAAAAGAATTTTATCGCTTCACTATGAAGGCTTCTAACCCTCATGGTGACTTCAAAAGTACGATACTTAATTCTCCCTTCACTCAAGGGAGTGGATTCAGCCCCTGACCCCAAAAAATCGGAACACAAAGGTATGAGTGCAATCAACATCCACTGCTGTCCTAGGAAAAAATTAGATTTTACACCACTGACCCACCAATGTCCACTGCTGTCCTTGGCAAACGTGTCATTCTACTCCGCTGATCCACCATCGACCACTGCTGTCCTGGGAAAAAAATGTAAGCATTGGCTGAAGAATTACTTTTTTTTTTTTATTTGACATTCTCTGATTTTTGGCACTGTTAAAGCAACTAGTGTATTACGAACCGATACTCTGTAATAGTCCCACTATTGTAGCTACAATGGTTTAGCTGCTTTATTGCGTTTTGTTAGGATTCGATTCACAAAGTCTGCAAATATATTTGCTCAAAACGTTGCGACACGAAGTTGAAAAAAATTCACTTACCTTTAGGCTGGGTTCACACAATACGTATATTTCAGGCAGTATTTGGTCCTCAAGTCAGGTCCTCATAGCAACCAAAACCAGGAGTGGATTGAAAACACAGAAAGGCTATGTTCACATAATGTTGAAATTGAGTGGATGGCTGTCATATAACGGTAAATAACTTCCATTATTTCAATATAACAGCCGTTGTTTTAAAATAACAGCAAATATTTGCCATTAAATGACAGCCATCCACTCAATTACAACATTATGTGAACAGAGCCTTTCTGTGTTTTCAATCTACTCCTGGTTTTGGTTGCTATGAGGATCTGACTTGAGGACCAAATACAGCCTCAAATATACATAGTGTGAACCCAGTCCAGTGATGATGAGAACAATGATTCTGACAAGGTGAAGTGGGGAGATGAATTTAAATTCAAGAGGCAGCACTATGTAGCAGGGATGCAAGTATTTGCACAAGGGAAAATTGCCTAAAAAATTATGACTGGTAAAAGTTTAGTAAAAAAAAAAACCTTCATTTACTTTTCAAGAAATAGAGCTGTCCCTCTAGAGGAGTCAAACAGGCTCAGCTTGCAAACACACTTTCCATGCGTTCTCTCATGGATAGCATTAGTGATGCCACTTCCCATTTCTTGTGATCCATTTTACATAGGCTGTCACATAGAGTAATGTTGTTTAAAATGACAGTGGCCATTTAAGACCATTTACCTAAAGGAAAACATATAATTGGAAATATATCTCAAGGTCTCTTCAAAAAAATTTTGGAGGGCGGCATAGAAATACAAAAGCAGCACATATATATTTACAGTTTACAATAGCTTTTGCCAATATCTGTTAAATAAGTGAACCAGATTTTTGCACTTCAAATAGTGACAATGTTATGTTTTTCTTTAAAGGAGTACTCCAGGCACCCCCTGTAAAATCTAAACTCCTCACACACTGGGGGATGGTTACTGGCTTCCTCTCTGTCACATTTCTTCCCCCTCTGGCTGCTCTAGCTGCCCCCTGCACTCTTCTCTGTTGCTGCTGATTACATCTCCAGCTTCCTGTTTTGACCAGTGCCTGTGTGCTGCATATGCCTACAGTTCCCACAATGCCTTGTTACCCTGGCCTGCCTCTGTAAACCTCCCACCTCCTCCTTCCACCCACAAACATGGCCACAACCCCGCCCTCTATCCCTAGCTCCTCTATTCCCCTCCTCCCTCCATCTATTCCCCTCCCACCTCCCTACATCTATTTCCCTACACAAGCAGTAATGGGAAATACTGACAACCCAGCCCCCTTATTTGGGTGTCCAGTGAATAAAAACTGCAGCCACCATTGTCTACTTTTAATATGGCATGATGCTGAGGGTTGTGGTTGTGCAACCTGGAGTTGCACAGCTTGAAAAATTACTACCAGCACCTTGTCCAAGAGACAATGATGGTGGTAGTAGTTCTGGAAGCTGTGCAACTCCAGCTTGCACACATACAACCCCCACCATCATGCCATGCTGATACTTGATGATGGTTATTGTGCTTATGAAGCAGACGAGACCTCGGGCACCAGATTCAGGAGCTTGAACTCGGCCAGGATCCTCCAGGGAGCATTGAAACAAACCCTTTCAGCTCCAGAAAGATGTTGCTGCTTGCTGTCAGCTGCTGGACTATGAGTTATAGCTGAATCTGGTGTCCAAAGTCTCCTCTGCTTCTCACTCATTCTGGAGGAGAATCCTGTAGCATCAGACACCAGTGATCTCCTAGCAGGTATCTGGCATTGAAAGGGTGCTAAATGCCTCCTATTAGATCTGTGACATCTGATGCTGCAAGCAGCTGCCGATCTCCAGGATGACTGAGAAGCAGAGGAGACTGAGATCATGCAGAGGAGGGAGCCCGACAGATAATATAGTATGTATTGGAAAACTGGGCGGGCAGAGGAGGAGTGGGGCGGGCAGAGGAGGAGTGGGGCAGGCAGAGGAGGAGTGGGGCGGGCAGAGGATGTGTTGAGGGGCGGGTTTCCCTGTGACAGAGAGGAAATACATAACGTCTCAATATGGCACCTGTGGAACAGCATTAAGATGTGATGTGTTTCCTTCTTCCTGAACTACAGAACTTCCTGTGGGATTTTGATTCTTTGAAAAACGGGTAACATTACAGCTGCCCTAATGAGTGTAAATGGCAATGTTATATAACTTTCCTTTGTAAGTGCAGTGTTAAATTATGTAATTTGCCCGAAGTACCCCTTTAAGTGTGATCTATTTGAAAAGGTCAGCTTAACAAATGCCACCTTTATTAACTAAAATTATGAACTCCAGAATGAAATCCTAAAATACGAACTTCATCATAACATTTAAAATGTTTCTTTTATCAGACCATTTGGACCATATGTTTAAAGAAACTACAATGCATTATCTTCCACTGTAAGAAGCCCCAGGCCTTTTTAGTATGATTCCAATTACAAAGCCAAATGTATTTGACAGTCTTCCAAGATGTTAGGAAATAGATTAAACATGGTCATTCTATGACTAAACTTTCCATGTAGGAAAAAAGTATCATCCCAAACCACATATCTTTTTATTATTTAAAAAAAAAAAAAAAAGTTTTCTTTCCAGAGCGAAAGATCTTTAGATAATAATTATTCGGGGTCGAAAAATGAATCGTTATTGACCTGTGTAAGTAGTACACGTGCGACCAATATTAATAAAAGGAAACTGACGGCATAGATATGCATATACCCGTGCTGCCAGTCTCAAGATCACATGATCACATTGCAGACCATTCAATGTCTTTAATCTTCACTGGACCCAGTACACTGAGCTTGCTGTGTGCCACGTTGGCTCTCCTGCAGTGTCCGCCAGTCAGCAACTGTGGAGATGTCCCTGATGACTGGCTCAGAGCCTAGCACACACCAAGCTCTGTGTGCCGGGTCCGGTGAAGAAAGAAGATGTGAGTATCCCCTCCCCCTTGCACTACACATGGTTCCTGCAAGGAAAAGGGTCACTTAACCCCCTTCACTACTGGTGCAGGTGCAGTGTAAGATCAGTTTGCCCCCCAGGGGAATGTAAAGCATATTTCTTTTTTTTTTTAAGTGTGTAGGGTCCCCCTCTTTTTCATAGCCAGACAGGAAAGAAACCAAACAGCAGCAGCCTAGCAATACCAGGTGGGAAAAACCATATATTTTGGCCCTCCCAAATCCAATACCAGCCTACTACCACCCAGTCCAGGATCGCAATTTCATGACCCTCTGTGACAACTGGTACCTGTCTCTTTCCAGTACCCCTGTGGTGGTGGGTACTGAGTTAGTAATGTGGGCGTCAGTGTTAGCCATTTTTGGGCTAACACTATGCTTCAGATTAGAAATGAATGCCATTTTTCCACTACCATGCCTGTATAGTACATAAAAAAGACAATTCACATTGTAATTTTTTATTGAAATAAAAATTCCTCCATACCCCTCACTGACCATTTTATTAAAAAAAAAAATAAAAAAAAAATCAGCTGGTCATCATCATACTTCAATGAATCCGACTTAGTCCTCCGGATACCAGGGGCATAGGTAGGATCCATGGGGCCCCATAGTGAAAAACTGTACGGGGCCCCATTAATCCTGTACGCTCCCCTACCCCCCCCCACACACACACACACACTCCCAAACACAGACAATGACACACATATATACACACAGAGGCATCATTAACATATAGCCAGATATGCCACTGACACACATTGTAATGTGATTACACTGGTGTAGATGTATACACCATGAATAGACAGTACACAGGAAAATCATCTCAGTGTAATAAGAACTACTGAACCAAAAATAATATCTGCTGCATTTTCTTTTAATGGTGGGTTCTTTTATTAGAGCCCAGCATTAATAGAAGCTGCTGCAGAACATCTTTGGGAGCAAACCTGTCAATCACTTGAGACACAGCTGACATACACAAACACACACATATACACCACAGTCACAGACACTACTGACATACACACACACACACACACACACACACACACATATACACCAGTGTTACAGACTATATATAGAGACATCATCCTTTTAACAGGTGTTCTGCAGTATGTGTACAGATAGCTGCTTACAGTCTGGCACCCAAGTGGTTCAGTGGGGATGCTTTAAATCCTCATTAAATCTCCACTGTGCTCGCCCCAGCAAGAAAGAGGTTAAGCATCATCTAAGTTGCTTGTAACATTTCCCTGCCCCATCTCTATCTTAATTAAATTATTAAAAGGGATATCCCATTAAGTAATTGCTCCGACATGCCCTCTAGGACAGAAAGACACTAGGGATCTAACTTAGTAAATGCTTGTTTCCCTGTCTATATTTATATACAGTCTTTATTTCTGAGTAAACAATATTCGCATAGGTGCAATTTCTTAAAGGTAGAATGACAAGGTATATACTACTCTTATATAGTCAGAAGGTACAGTTATAGTGAGTAATATCCTGTGTGCTACATTTATGAATAGATTTTTATTAAACCTAATTGGTAATAAGACCTAGTATTTCTTGTTAATATTTTATTTAAATAATATTATATTCTTGATATAGTCCTCTATTACATTTCCTCAAAGAAAAAAAATGTTTAAATGTCATATAGTACTGGTATCCTTCCCTATTTGTAATGTCTTTAAATGACTTCAGTTCCTTAACTTACTGTACTCTGACCTACCCAGTCATCAGAACATTTTACAGAAAGAGGTTCATTTCTTGTGACTCATATGTCTGAGAATCTCTCTAAAAAATAAACTTTTTTTTTTCACATTTAAGCTGGCAACTCTGCAAGAGTATATGTTTGCAAAAGTATATAAAAAGCGTTACAGTCTTATTTGTCTTTAGGGTTTGCGGCTGATTGGAAATAGTTTAGCCCCAAAACAAATTCCTGTTGGTAAATGTCAATGTGGTGTCACTGTTAAGTTAAACTTCCTCAGCCCAATGCACCTTGTTTTATCTACGGCCAGCCACTAATGCATAGAGAAGAATTAGTAGATGACATTAATAGAAGATTTACCACTGCTATGTTGTTACTGATGTGTTTTACATGTAAATATTGTCTGCTAGGAAAGATATTTCTTACATCAATACGAAACTACATGACACCTCTGATAAAAAAATATGTCTTTTTAGTTTTCGGAAACTGCAGAAAAAGCAGAGTATGGCTATTTTCACGCAACGTATTTTCCACTCTGTTTTTTAAATGAAAAAATTCTGTCTGTCATTTTGAGTTCAAAATGACAGACATTATTTCATTGTTTGGCCGCCTGTCAGTGCAGCATTCTCGTTTAGGTGGACTAATTGGCTTATAGGTGTGTCTTTAATTGAAAAGTCCATTGAATTAAATAGTAAAAACGGTCAAAGGACGGGAAAAAAGAAAAACTGTGTGTGAACAACTAAAAAATAATGTCCGCTGTTTGCAAAAGCCGTCTGAAAATAATTTGCATGATCATTATATTGCCATCTGCGCAGACAACATCCGTCATTTTATACACTTTGTGCAATGGACGTCCTTCATTCCATTGACGTCAATGTATTGCATTGAAATCAGTTACATTGCGGCAATAACGGACGTCTTTTAAAATAGCAAATACAGCTGTATTTTCTATTTTGTTGATGTTGTGTGAACATAGCCTTACATACTCTGTTGCTATGTAACTGTTTGAAGACTGGTCACACAGGCAGAATATTGCAGTAAAAAAAACTGCGCTATTTAAATCTACCCAGTCTCCATATGTTCATTGTTTCTCTTGGCTAAGACATTGTTATATAGGAATACCGATCACTTTAATTAGAGATTTTCAGTCGAGGGAATCCCAGTGTTCTCTTATTTCTGTTTATAGCTTTTGTTTTAGATACCTGAGAGTGAAGTTTGCCTTGCAAAACATTTCTCTGAGGAGGAAAGTCCCTACATGATGTAGTCATTCAAGAATTTGTATAAAATCCAGATGTTTCTATTTAACAACTCTCTAAACTATGTGGTAAACCTATAGTAACCAGGATATTATTCCTGTAACATTGTTTTAGGGTAATACTGTTGCATCTTTATGTTGAATGTGTACTTCTTATGTTGGTGAAACAATGGGTGCATTCAGATGAGGCAAAACTTCAATTGTGGCAACTCTACAGCAATTTCACAGTAAAATTTGCTGTAGAGATGCTGTTGCTGCAGATTTTTTTGTATATTTCACCCCTATACCTTGAAGAAGTTAAATCCATGGAAAAACACTATGGTATTTTTACAGAAGAATATTGGCATGGCTGTTTACTCACAAGTGGAAATTTATGATACCTGTTGATGGTGTTTTCCCTCCACATGTGTTTATAATTTGTTGCAAAGTTGCACATTTTCTCACCAAGCTTCTTGCCTATTGTCATGTAGCCCATCCCAGCCTTGTGAAGTTCTACCTGTACCTGGTGTCCTTAGACAGGTCTTTGGTCATGGCCATGGCACACAGGTGCTATTAATGCAGGTAATACGTGCAGAGTACGAGTGCTTCCTAACCCCTAGACCATTGTTTGAGGACGGAAATGTTGAAACTCACGGCCGTGGATTCCAGTGTGGTCCCGTACGAAGTACTTATTTCAGCCATATTAAACTTGATTTTTCGATCTAAAAGGTTCTGTGAGTTTTATTGGGCTGGACGAAGATTTTCAAGTAAATGACCTGTTTCAGATCGCTACGAAACAAGCTAGGGAAGCATAACTGTACTACGGGCGTATGTTTGCGGTTCGTACGCATCCGGCCGCATGTCGATTTTTTCCCACGCCCGTTGTTTCAGCCGCACATGTACGGCAGCGTACGAACTACGGCCGGACTCATACGCAGTGTGAACAATATGTATATATACAGTCCCATTGCACAAGCCTCGTGCCCGTACATGCCCAGTAGGAATATATATATTTATATATAGACAGTATATATTCTTGAACTGAAGGGAAAGTTCCAGGGCCGTTCCAATGCGAGCAGTCCCAAACGCATCAGTGTCTCCGGAGCCAGGTGTAATGACAGACAGCTGCGGGTCATTGACTAATCGGGAGTTGCGGGGGCCCCTATTGCCTGTCCTGTCAGATCGGTGATCTGTGGATAGATTCTGCTTTTAGGCAGATTCTATATACAGGTTGCCGATAGAACTGATCTATACTATGCTATGGCATAGCATAGATCAGTATATGCAATTTAATGTTTGCATAGTTTACTGTTAAAAAAAAGCTTTAAAATAAAATAAAAAATATAATTTATCATGTTTTTCGCTTGCAGGTGTAAATCATGACTCAAAACTACACCTGGAAGCAGGTGTAGCTTTGGTACGCCATGTACAGGGTCAAGCACAGCCGGACGGATTCAGACGTGCACCTCTTACTTGATACTGTATGTGTCTATATTCCTTTCATCATGCAAGTGCAGGCAGTTTCAAATTTCAATTCAGATATTTTCAGACTTCATTCTGGTTAGTACATTTTGTACACTTACATTTACATACATATAATATGCAATTGTTTACATGCATGTTATATAATTCACAGGGAAGTAGTTTAGTGAAGTAATTTGGTGAAAAGGTTGGGAATCCCATCATCATTTTTCCTGTTGTGCTTAGGTTTCATATATACTTTTTTCAATTAATTTCATGGAAATATTTTATCTAGGCTATGTTCCCACACAGTATGTTTGCTTAACATTTTGGTCTGTATTTTGCAAACAAAACCAGAAGTGGATTAAAAATATTGATGGATTTTTGGTCACAGGTTGCAAGTTTGCTAGTTTTTAATGTAAGTTGGGTGCGACTTGCTTGTGATTTCTGTGACTTGGCCACACCTGTAACAGAAAAGCACCTGTAATTTTGGCCATGCAACTTGGATGGGACTTTCTGTCTAAAATTGCTGTGTAGCTCTAGAATAATTGTAACAAAAACTAGACAATATGTACAAAAGGCTATAGGCTATAGGCTATGTTCACACAACGTCAAAAATAGAGAAAAGGCGGCTGATTTTGATATTTAAAAAAAAAAAACATTTGTTATTGCCTAGATTAAACTGACTGCAATGGCAATGCATTGAAGTCAATGGAAAGACAGATGCCAATGCGCACAATGTATTGAAAATGGACGTTTTTACAGTGGAAGTAAAATAATGAACATGGTCATTATTTTTGGACGTCTTTTGCAAACAACTGACTTTTTATTTAGTTGTTCACACACAGTTTTACTTTTGTGACCGTTCTTTCTCAGTTTTTACTATTAAATTTAATGGACTTTTCAATTAAGCCACATCCAAAGGCCAATTAGTAACACAGACTAGTATAATCTACCAACAGCCGTCAATACAAGGAGGTGAGCCTGCATTTGTGACCATGGGAATCATAGTGGTGTTCAGTACATTTACTTCTGTGCCTTTGGCATTTAGCGGCCATATCTTAACCCCTTTAGAACCAGGCTAATTTTCTTTTTCGTATTTTCCTCCTTGTACTTAAAAGGCCATAGAAGTTGCATTTTTACACCTACAGACCCACATGAGCCCTTATTTTTTGCGTCAGTAATTGTACTTTGCAATGACAGGCTGAATTTTTGCATAAAATATGCTGCGAAACCAGAAAAAAATGATATGCGCAGTGAAATTGAAAAAAAACAATTCTTTTTCTTTGGGGGGGCTTAGTTTTTACGCCGTGTGTCCTATGGAAAAACCGACATGTTACCTATGTTCCTCAAGTCATTACAATTACAACGATATGTAACATGTATAACTTTTATTGTATCTTATGGCTTGTAAAAAATTCAAACCATTGTTAACAAATATATGTTCCTTAAAATCGCTCCATTCCCATGCTTATAGCCTTTGGGTCTGTGTGTGGTGTCATTTTTTGTGCCATGATGTGTTCTTTCTATCGGTACCTTGATTGCTCACTTTGCGACTTTTTGATCGCTTTTTATTACAATTTTTCTGGATTTGATGCGACCAAAAATGTGCAATTTTGCACTTTGGGATTTTTTGCGCTTACGCCGTTTACCATACAAGATCTGGAATGTGATAAATTAATATTTTGGGCGATTATGCACGCGGCGATACCAAACATGTTTATTTATTTATTTATTTTTATTTATAAAATTGGAAAAGGGGGGTTATTCTGACTTTTATTAGGGGAGGGGGCTTTTTATTAATAATGACACTTTATTTTTAACTTTTATACTTATACTAGAAGCCCCTCTGGGGGACTTCTAGTATAAGCACACTGATCTCTCATACAGATCTAGCTGGGTTCACACTACGTATATTTCAGTCAGTATTGTGGTCCTCATATTGCAACCAAAACCAGGAGTGGATTTAAAACACAGAAAGGCTCTGTTCACACAATGTTGAAATTGAGTGGATGGCCGCCATTTAATGGCAAATATTTGCTGTTATTTTAAAACAACGGCTGTTGTATTGAAATAATGGCAGTTATTTATTGTTATATGGCGGCCATCCACTCAATTTCAACATTGTGTGAACAGAGCCTTTCTGTGTTTTCAATCCACTCCTGGTTTTGGTTGCTATGAGGACCTGACTTGAGGACCAAATACTGCCTGAAATATACGGATTGTGTGAACCCAGCCTAAAGGTAAGTGAATTTTTTTCAACTTCGTGGTTTTGGTTGCAATATGAGGACCACAATACTGACTGAAATATACATAGTGTGAACCCAGCCTCTATGCAGCATAGATCGATGAGATAGGCTTTAGATTGCTTACGGCTGCTGCAGCCGGAAGCAACCGAATGCCGAGTCGGGATCAGTGCCATTATGGCGCAGACCCCAGCCGGCCCCAGTCACGGAGATCGCTCCTCCATGACAACGTCACGGGGGAGCGATCTCTCCACTAGACACCAGGGAGAGCTGCTCTGAAGTCTTCAGATGCAGCTGTCAACTTTGACAGCTGCACCTGAAGACTTAATTAGTGGCAATTGGACCGTGCCCGCTAATACCTGCGGCCCCGGGCTACATGCAGCACCCGGGATCGCGGCGGTTCAGTGCGGGGTCGCCGTACAGTTACGTCCTCGTGCTAGAAAGAGTTAAAGGAGAAGTCTGGCAAAATTTTTTATTAAGGCATTGTATTTCCCCCCAAAAGTGGTGCAAATCACCAATATACACTTATTACGGGAAATGCTTATAAAGTGCATTTTTTCCCTGAACTTACTACTGCATCAAGGCTTCACTTCCTGGATAAAATAGTGATGTCACGACCCGACTCCCAGAGCTGTGTGGGCTGTGGCTGCTGGAGAGGATGATGGCAGAGGGATGCTCAGTGTCCCTCCAGTGCCCTGTGTCCCTCAGTGTCTCCCTGCCATGATCCTCTCCAGCAGCCACAGCCCGCACAGCTCTGGAAGTTGGGTCGTGACATCACCATTTTATCCAGGAAGTGAAGCTATAATGCAGTAGTACGTGCAGGGAATAAAAAGCACTTTATAATAATAATAAGTATATATTGGTAATTTGTATAAATTTGGGGGGGGCAATACAATACTTTAATAAAAATTGTCGCCGGACTTCCCCTTTAAAGTTGCCCTAGTGTAAGCAACAATGACCCCATAATAAATCACGATAACCCTAGGTGTCAGACACAATTCCCCCATATCAGTACATTGCCACCCTGAATGCCCACAGTATCCACCATAATGACAGCCACAATTAGAGATGAGTGAACTTTTGAAAATTTTGTTTTGAATGGTTCGTCGAATTTTAATGCAAAGTTCGGGTTTGTTTTGAACCGAACCAAAACGAACTTCATTATAATAGAAGGATTGCAGCTATATTATTGGTAGTATTTAAGAGTATGGGTTTGAGAGGCAGGAGGAGCTATTACAGAGAAAAAAGGCAACATTTCATAGTGCCAAAAATGTTATTCCTCAGGCACCATATCTGTCACGGCTCTCCTGCCCTCAGGGTGACTCACAGATCCACAATCCTGCTCCTTCCCCCTCCCCCCCCCCCGCCCCCGCTGTTGGTGTGTGCTCACCGGCTCACTTAGATTTAAAGGGACAGTGTGCCCTTGATTGGCTGCAGCCAATCAAGTGATCCCGGCTTTTCTTCATGTGGTTCCAGCCCATGGGTCATGCCCTCTGTGACTGTTGCCCAAGTTACCAAGTTCTGATGCTTGTCTGTCTATGTGTCTACTGTTGCATCTCACCCGCCTCCGTTATGGGGTAGCCACCTGGGAATTGTCGTCCCAACTTGCAACTGATCTACAGTACTTCTACTGCCATTACAATATCTGACATGTTACAGTATTGAAGCTGTCAGTAGCAGATGGTATTGTCTATTTCAGTGGATGAGTGTTGTAAAATGACACTTACTTTCAGGAAAGCAGTGGACATTGTTGAATGACAAAGAATTGGAGGCGGAACCTGCAGCAGACTAGATTATGAGGGGAAGAAGTGATGTGTACAGAGAGGTCTTTTCACTGGCCGTCCTCTTAATTATCTCTCTATCCTTTAACTTGTGGGAGTGTGCCGTAAAGGTTGCAAGGGGGCTGCACCTTAGTGGTTAATTGTGATACTTGTAGTTACCCTGGGGCTCTCTCTCTTCCTGATGTCTGAGGTGTTGATGGAGATGCCCTAGATGTTGGTGAGGTGCAGAGTAAAACAGATAACAGACATTTTTCATGAAAAAATTATAAAATTAGCATTTATCTTATTTAAAATTTTCTGCGGTCAGCCTCCAGGTTTAAAGGAAAAAAAAATATTTTTCAATATGTTATTATGTAAGGAAAGTTAGACAAATTCTTAAAATACACAAATTATGGGAAATGCACATAAAGTGCAGTCGGGTGAACGCTGCCATACTGCAGTCCCCGCTGTCTCTCTCTCCCGCCATACAGAGTGATGTACTGCAGCGGGAGAGGAGAGTGACAGCGAGCATGATGAATCCTCCTGTCCATGTGGCTCAGGCAATCCTGGCTTTGTGGTCTTTGGGGAGGTGTAGAGATATTGCCATGCTCATGCCACTGGTCTAAAACGATCATAAAACGTTTTAAAATGTCCTTTTTTTTCAAGGTTCAATCAAACTCGGCCAAAAATTTGTTTTAATAAACCGAATTTGTGGCAAAGTTTAAACAAACCCGTCACAATATTCCACCAGTTTCTGTCACACTGTCTTCCTCATTGCCCTTATAATGCTAGCTACAATACCTACCATTATACATCCACAATTAACCCCTTTAGTGTCCACCATCTCTAATCAGAGAAGAAATCACCTGTTGTCACCAGATGTAACTGTGTGTTGTCATTTGACTGTGTCTGATCAGTATTTTATTAGTTTTTAGTACAGTGGTATTATATACTCCCAATGTGTTATCCAGTCACTGTATGCAGTGCTATTTATTTTTAAAAGAAAGAAAGAAAGAAAGAAAGAAACTAAACGAAACAGCTTGGTCACTATGGTCCAAAAAAGTCCCATCAGGGGTTTTCTACATATTCATAACACTGGTATACATAAATTTTGCTAAATACAAGATAACGTGATCTTTATGTATTTTGGGGTGCTGAATCCAAAAATAAAATCCGCTTCCTCTAGTTTGCTAATAAACTCTTGCAGATAACGGATCATTATATATAATTATATAATTTGGAAATGCTGAGTGTGACAAAAGATAATAGTGTGCAGGAAGATATGCTGAATATGCAGTAGGAATAATTAAATGGAAGAATACTGAATAAGTAGTTTAAAAATGCTGATGTCGGCATTTTGTGGCTATATAGGGCTATATATATATATATATATATATATATATATATATATATATATATATTATATATAAACACATTATACAAGGAAAGAATGGCCTGCTAGAGAGACTTTCAAGATTGGTGAAAAGAATATTAAGAATGAACCACTTGTTAATCCTTGTTAAACTGTTGCTCCCTCCACTGCGTATAAAATTGGGACTCACAAAACAGTTTGTTAGGGCTTTGGATCGAGAAGGGGAATGCCTCAAGTACATCTGTACTTTACTGCATTTACTGCAATTTACTGCTCTTTCCCAAGGGAAGTTAATGTTTAATGGCCTTTTCAAAGACTCAGGGCAAACATGCGTGTTAAATTGCATTTTCTTCATAGCCACCTGAACTACTTCAAATCTCGGATCTATAAGTGAAGAACAAGCAGAACGCTTTCTGGCCGGCCCTCAGTGCCACAATCGATAGATCTGGGCTGCAGCAGCTCTAATACAGCACTGATCTAATTGATCAGTGCTGTATTATGTATACTAGACTAATCTCTATGAGAGATCAGTGCAGTTGTATTAAAAGTCCCTCAGGGGGACTTCAAATTAATGTATGTAATGTAAAAAAAAGAGAGAAGTTTTTTTATGAATAGAAAATCCCATGTCCTAGTAAAAGTTTAACACCCTTTTCCCATTTTATAAAAATAAATAACATATTTGGTATTGCGGCGTGCATAATGACCTGTCCAATAACATTTTTACATTCCAGTTCTTGTACGGTAAACAGTGTAAGCGCAAAAACCGTATTAAAAAGTGGTCAAAAAGTCACATATATGCAAGCAAGGTACCGATAGAAAGAACAGATCATACTGCAAAAATTTACACAGCCCCAAAGACCAAAAAATAAAGCGTTATAAGGATGGTAACAGAGCAATTTGAAGAACTTTTTGTTTTTTAAAAAAATGTAAAAAATTTTAAGCGCCATCAAATAAAATAAGTTTTATACGTTACATGTCATTCTAATCGTACTGACTTAAGGAACATAGATAACATGTCAGTAATATTATAGGGTGAACAGTGTAAACACAAAACCCCTCAAAATAAAATAAGAAATGCCCTTTTTTTCAATTTCACTGCACAAATCTGGTTTTGCAGCATATTTTATGGAAAATTAGGTCTGTCATTACAAAGTATAATTGGTGTTGCAAAAAATAAGGGTTCATGTGGGTCTGTAGGGGAAAAAATGCAACCACTATGGTCTTTTAAACACAAGGAGGATAAAATGAAAGCACAAAAATGTAAATTGGCTCTGTTAATCAATAATTTCTCATTTGTGAAAATTTTTTACGTATTGCATATTTTTTACCTTTAAATATGGAATCAGCAGATTTTTTTTTTTAAATGGAGACCAGTGTAATGTTTCCTTAGAGTCAATGAAAATTAAACCTTTCCCTAATCTTATGCTAAGTGTCTCCTCTCTCCTAGATGTGGCAGTGCCATGATACTGACATTTTCACTTGTCCATAGCTCTCTTAGGCTGCAGGCCCATAGCAGTCTGTGACTTAAAAGAGGATCTTAGGGGCAGAGATCTAAAGGTATCAGAGTTTTCAGATTCATGAAACATAACAGCAATTCATGGAAAACAATATAACATGGATGATTACAATAATGCTATATGTATCCTTGTTAGTGGATCTAATTGGCAATTCTCACACATTTTGATATAGAATATGTAAAATAAGCAATTCAATGTTCCATTCTGTATATTTTTTCTTTGTAAGAGCAATTAATAAAAAGCCTTCTAGAATGCTTAGCAACATCTAAATCTGCTACACACAACAAATTGGCTATGCCAGTAATCCTTAAGCATTCTTGGATGTTGAGCCATGCAGGATAAGCTGGCATCCATTATCTTATAATGTTCCAGTTTTTAAATATAATCAGCAAGTTGGGTTTTATTACTGTAGTTCTGATAAAAGGAAAACAACTATTTTTGCTTGTGTTTGAATCCACAAGCATAAAAGCAATAAAGTAATATACCAAAAAGTAGGATCACGTGTACCTTCAATTATTATCAACTTCAATATACAAAGATATAATATATATAATCTTTGTAATAAATCTGTTATCAGATAAAAGTGCTTCCTTCACCCATAATATCATACGATTGATGCAGGCACATTTTATCGCTTTGTATGTGTTTACGTTAACTATGTGACGTCACTTGTTCACATGTGGCAGCATAGACCCACAACCAAGCAGAAGGTGCTACTTAATATACACAAGTAATATAAGGAGAGAAACTCCAGACAATGCATTCCCCAGTTGCAATTTGTCGTATTAAAACTTAACTTTTTTTGATAATGCAAATAAGATGAAAATAAAGTGCACAAAGTGGCTTTTAAAATCAATTTCACCTTTATAAGGCTATGTTCACACAACGTCAAAAATAGAGAAAAGGCGTCCGATTTTGATATTTAAAAAAACGTCAGTTTTTGTCATGATTTAACTGACTGCGATGGCACTGCATTGAAGTCAATGGGAAGACGGAACGTCCAATGCACACAATGCATTAAATAACGGACGCTTTTACCGCGGACGTCAAAATAATGAACATGATCGTTATTTTTGGACGTCTTTTGCAATCAGCAGACGTTTTTCATTAGTTTTTTATACACAGTTTTTCTTTTTCCACTGTTCTTTCTTTTCAATTAAAACACACCAAAGGCCGATTAGTAATCCCAAACTAAAATAATGCACCAGCAGCCGTCATTGTACTAAGGGAAGGCTAGGCAGCTAAATGACATCCGTTATTTTAGGCTCAAAATAACGGACGTGATTTTAAACTGAGCTCAAAAGACGTGTGAACAAAGCCTAACTGTGTAAAGGGGCTGATTGTACCAGACTTGTCATAAATATTATCTTGCTGAGAAGGGTTTTTGTTGCTTACACTTTGCTCAAAAGAATGATTAAAAGTAATATCTCTTGTTTTGAAAGGTATCAACTTAGTACTTGCACTATTAATTTATCATAGCTTAGGGGGTAGGGTGTAGAGTTAAAAATACACTTCGCGACGAGCGCAAATTTTGGATCAAACTTGTTTAGATTTGTGAATCAAATACATATGAATTTCAGAAAAAGAGCCAAACTTTAGTAGTTACAATACTGTGACTAATACAGACAGTGTCAACAACAAAACAGTGTCAAAAAACAGACGGTGTCAACAATTGGAAAATCACAATTTAAAAAAATGTCAATCAGCCAGTCAATCATTCAGTATCCATCATAGAAATCAGTGCACATCGGTAAGGGTCCATTTACACAGAAAGATTATCTGACAGATTATCTGCCAAAGATTTGAAGCAAAAGTCAGAAACAGACTATAAACAAAGATCAGGCCATAAAGGAAAGCCTGAGATTTCTCCTCTTTTCAAATCCATTCCTGGCTTTGGCTTCAAATCTTTGGCAGATAATCTGTCAGATAATCTTTCTGTGTAAAAGGACCCTAAACCAACAGCGTAAGATCAATTTTCTCTCAGGACAGCAATGAACATTGGTAAATGAGCAGCATGACATTTTCTCCCAGGACAGCAGTGGACATTGGTAAATGAGTGGTGTAAAGTGACACGTTGTCCCAGGACAGCAGTGGACATCAGTGGACCAGCAGTGTAAGATCAATTCTATCCCAAGACATCAGTAGACATTGGTAAATCAACAGCATAAAGTGACACTTTATTCCCAGGACAGCAGTGGACATCGGTGGACCAGCGCCATATAATTACCTTTTCTTCATGGACACCATTGGACACCAGTGGATCAGAAGGTGGGGGGCTAGGGGCAGCACTCTGACTCTGTTTGACTCTGAAGGGCCTAGGACGTAGACAACTGGACGTGGCAGCAGAAGCACTTGGACTCTCTTCAATCCTGAGGAGCCTAGCACAGACAGTTAAGGTTGGTAACTGTAGCAGGACTTTCTTTATTTTAGGTAAAATATTGGAGAAATTAAAGAAAACCCCAAATAAATGGGCACACACAGAAAAAAAACTGCCAAAAAAAACCTGCCAAATAATGGAAATAAAGGGATACACTAAAATAGACCGGAAAACCCCACCCCACCCCAGTTTCAGGAAGGCTTTACACTGATTGTATTAAATAAAGAAATGGCAAATTTTACAACATCTTTAGGCTATGTTCACACCACGTAAGAGACCAGCCGTTCCGTTAACCCGGCTGGATCACCTCGGCTGGTAATTAAGTACCGGCCGGATAATCCTTCTGGCCGCAGAGCTCTGATGCGGACGCATCAGCGCGCGCCCGCATCAGTGCTTCCCATAGCCCACAGTGAAGCAAGCGGCCGGAGCCGCTCGCTTCACTGTGTAAACTGACAGGTCTTTCTGCAGATTTTCTGTTCCATCAAATACATAAAAAAATTTGATAAAAAGTGATGATCAAAAAGGTGATCAAAAAGTTGCATATATGCAGGCAAGGTGCCAATAAAAAGTACAGATCATGGCGCAAAAAATGTCACCTCATATAGCCTCATAGACCAAAAACTAAAAGTGTTATAAGGATGATAATAGAGCAATTTTAAACACATTTAGTTTTTCTAAAAGGTATAAATTTCTAAAACCCATCGAATAAAGTACAAGTTATACAAGTCAAAGCCAATGACAGGTCGGCTTGGCTTTGTGTTTTGATTCGTTCTCATGTTGGAACATCCAAGTACATCCCATGTGCAGCTTCCGGGCTGATGAGTGCAAATTTGTCTCCCCTATTTGCTGATAACGTTCTGCATTCATCTTTCTTTTAACTTTGACCAAGTTTTCTGTGCCTTTGTAGCTCACACATTCCCAAAACATCAGCGATCCTGTACTTTACAGTAGAATGGTGGGGTGTCGAGTCCCCGCAGTTGGCAGCGGTGGATGTAGATGAAACCTTGACAGACGCTGGCCGATAGTAGATATAGGACAAAGTCCAAAGAAGGTGTCCAAATCAGGTGCTACTAAAACTAAAACTAAACACATTTATTTGTCTCAAGGTAGAAGACCTGCGGGTTACGGTCTTAATGGGACATTTTAAGACACTAAGAGAAAGAAGGGAATGGGAATATAAACTAATGCTCAAATTTAAAACTTTGCAACATGATCTCAATATCCATGCCAGCTTCATGTCGGCCTATGTGTGACCTGTTCTGGCTGTGAAGACCATTATTTGCCATTAGGCCATTTATCTGACAACAATCAGATAGCAACAAGAGCTTACCATCCTCTTGTCACGCCTCACAAGCTTTATTTTATTGACCTGTTGTAAATAGCAGACCCTGTGTATATTACATTTTGTTATTTCTAAAGTTCTCAAAGTTCTAAAATCTTTTGATGAGCTCTGTCTAGTGTGTATATAAGTCTTTGATTTTTTCAGTTTTGTATAACATCATGTCTGACGAAGGGAGCTAGACTCTCGAAGTCTTACAATCAAATATACGGTTCAGAGAAGAAAAAGAGTGCTGCACCTCACACCTATGGCTGATACTAGTGCCTCTCGGCTGCATAAAAAACATCAGAATTCTGTATGTGAATTGATCAAGTCACACTGCCCCATGTACCGCGTGCAGGTACCTGATACACATGGGTCCCTACACTAAGTCCACACTGTGCCAGTCAGTGACCACCACCCCCGCAGGCGTGCACAGTCAGGGAAGGGAGGCCATGGAACGGCCCTGCAACCCCCATGCCACAGGAACAGATCCAAAAATGCCACACCAAAACCCAGCCAGCACCACCGGCGGAGGAAGCTGCCCCCAAACAGCACAAGTCTGGATAAGGTATTGCACTCACCATAGCTATCAAAGATAGAATGGGACAGACAGGAGGAATTAAAACCATGAGCACTCAGGTGTCTCCTGCTAATTGCGGTCATGTGGGTCTCACCAGGAGGAGTGCAAAACACGGAGAAAAGAGAGAAACAAAATACGGTTCAGAGAAGAAAAAGAGTGCTGCACCTCACACCTATGGCTGATACTAGTGCCTCTCGGCTGCATAAAAAACATCAGAATTCTGTATGTGAATTGATCAAGTCACACTGCCCCATGTACCGCGTGCAGGTACCTGATACACATGGGTCCCTACACTAAGTCCACACTGTGCCAGTCAGTGACCACCACCCCCGCAGGCGTGCACAGTCAGGGAAGGGAGGCCATGGAACGGCCCTGCAACCCCCATGCCACAGGAACAGATCCAAAAATGCCACACCAAAACCCAGCCAGCACCACCGGCGGAGGAAGCTGCCCCCAAACAGCACAAGTCTGGATAAGGTATTGCACTCACCATAGCTATCAAAGATAGAATGGGACAGACAGGAGGAATTAAAACCATGAGCACTCAGGTGTCTCCTGCTAATTGCGGTCATGTGGGTCTCACCAGGAGGAGTGCAAAACACGGAGAAAAGAGAGAAACAAAATACGGTTCAGAGAAGAAAAAGAGTGCTGCACCTCACACCTATGGCTGATACTAGTGCCTCTCGGCTGCATAAAAAACATCAGAATTCTGTATGTGTATCAGATACCTGCACGAGGTACATGGGGCAGTGTGGCTTGATCAATTCACATACAGAATTCTGATGTTTTTTATGCAGCCGAGAGGTACTAGCATCAGCCATACTCTTTTTCTTCCCTGAACCGTATTTTGTTTCTCTTTTTTCTCCGTGTTTTGCACTCCTCCTGGTGAGACCCACATGACCGCAATTAGCAGGAGACACTTGAGTGCTCATGGTTTTAATCCCTCCTGTCTGTCCCATTCTATCTTTGATAGCTATGGTGAGTGCAATACCTTATCCAGACTTGTGCTGTTTGGGGGCAGCTTCCTCCGCCGGTGGTGCTGGCTGGGTTTTGGTGTGGCATTTTTGGGTCTGGTCCTGTGGCATGGGGGTTGCAGGGCCGTTCCATGGCCTCCCTTCCCTGATTGTGCACGCCTGCGGGGGTGGTGGTCACTGACCGGCACAGTGTGGACTTAGTGTAGGGACCCATGTGTATCAGATACCTGCACGAGGTACATGGGGCAGTGTGGCTTGATCAATTCACATACAGAATTCTGATGTTTTTTATGCAGCCGAGAGGTACTAGCATCAGCCATAGGTGTGAGGTGCAGCACTCTTTTTCTTCCCTGAACCGTTACAATCAAATATACTCAGTTAGCCTCCAAAAGGTATCACCTGATTTCTGCTCTATTCTACTGATTTCTATTCTTCGGATTTCTAACACGGTACAACAATACTCTACTAGTTCACTGCAAGGTAGTTTCTCCTTGTAAAGAACATAGGAGTCAAGCCGTTAGGAGTTTTCAGCACTAGTGAAGAGCGAACATGTTGTTCATATGTTTGTACGAACATTACACTGATTGTTAACGTTGTTCAAGAACAATTTGTTAGATGATTGGAATGGTTACAACGATCATTTTCAAACATATTCAAACTTGTGAACGTATGCCACTACGTAATTTACGCTTTGCGCCTGATAATCTGTGTGCATGTGCATAACTAGACCAAAACGTATGCAATCTGTACAGAACTGCGTACGCTAATGAATGCAAATGAAATGCGTATGCAACTGTAATTTATGCTTTTCACCTGATAATCTATACTGATGTGCATAGACTGAAATGTACTCTCCTACTGTTTGTTTGTTATTTGTTCCTAACTGTTCGGTGAACACGAACCGATCATGATCATTTTTTTTTTAATTTTTATGTTCAGAATCCGAACCGAACATCGGAATGTTCGCTCATTACTATTCAAAACTATTACGTGATCATTCTCTGAAATTAACTTTTAACAGCAAATACAAACAACACATTTCAGGATATTATAGAGTTGTATTGTCCTGCCGCCTGCAATGAAGATGATGCATAACACCACCAAATATCACTAAGTGCTATACTTATGCAGTGTCCTGGTACCTATATTCCAGCTACTAAGGCTATGTTCACAATACGTAAGAGACCGGCCGTTCCGTGACCCCGGCCGGGTCACAGAACGGCCGGTCTCTGGCCGGATCATCTCTTAAGTACCGGCCGGATGATCTTTTCGGCCGCAGAGCTCTGATGCTCAGAGCTTCCCATAGCGCACAGTGAAGCGAGCGGCCGAAGCCACTCGCTTTACTGTGTGAACTGACAGGGCTTTCACTGAATTTCGGCAGCAGAAAACTGACATGTCAGTTGTTTGCGGTGGCGTATGGGATCCCGGCCGGGGGGTATACGATGTGTGTATACTCCGGCCGGGATCCCATAGAACAACAGGCATTGTTCCACCGCGGTAAAAATTTTACTACGTACTTTCACGTAGTGTGAACATAGCCTAAGGCTAGGTTCACACTACGTATATGTCCGGCCGCATATTTTTCGCGGCCGGACATATACATATGAAACTCCGGCCGGGACTTTACGCAAGTTGCGGCCGGATACGTACAGACCGCGAACTTACGCCCGTAGCGTACTTACGCTTCCCGAGCGCTCTTCTTAACGATCTAACAGCGGTCTTTTACTTGGAAATCTTCGCCTAGCCCCGGACACCCCACAGAACCTTTTGGATCGGAACAAAAAGCTGGCAAAATGAAGAAATCACCACTACGTACGGGACCACATGTTACGCTACGGCGTAAGTTACGGCATTTCCGTCCCGAAACAATGGTCTGGTTCATCTTTTACGGCGCCGCATACGATCCGGGCGTAAGTTCGTATGTAGTGTGAACTGTGCGCCCGTAGATCGTATACTTTCCATTGTACGCAAACTACGTAAGTTTCCGGCCGCTTATTCACGGAAGTGCGACGGACGGAAACTTACGTAGTGTGAACGTAGCCTAAAAGTGTATATTGTTTAGTGGCTGTGGAATCTATTTCTAAATGTCTACGACTGTTTTTGTTAAACTGTCATTTTGGGGTTACATACTGCCACTGCTACTGCTGCTACTGATACTGAGGTATTAAGGATGTGCTCTATTTTATTAGTGGCTTATGTAATATTTGAACATACATATTGAAAATTCATTACATATTCAAAAAGAAAGTCTCTCACAGGCAACAAAGGATTGTATGGTTACAATATCATACAGATACAATGAGCCTTTGTAATAACCTTAAAAGATATATTATCATATACAATACAACGTAGTCTTACCAAAAACATAAGTAGAAAAACAGTAATTTATAATATGACCTTAAAACATGGTATAGATGTCAGATATTCAGATATGCTACCAATAGAATGGAGAGAATTGTCTTTAACAGAGAAAGGGAAAAGCTTAAGATATTTGGAGTGCTCCCAGAGTTCCCTTTTGGGCGGCCATGCAAAATCAATCAGTGTCCTTAAATTGATTAATGACAGAGTCTCTCTCTTCTATAGTAAAATCATGAATTAGAAATTGTGTCCATTTGGACATAAATGTTTTTGTTGATTTTTCTTTGGTGCGCAATACATCCAAAAGTTCCCAATGAAAGATCTCCTTCAGAGCAGAGATTACCTCAGAAATGTCTGGTAGAGTATCCAGTATCCAGTGTCTTAATAAACATTTCAGGGAAACTAATAGAGTTAAATGAATTCCTTTAGAAGTAAGTAATTTAGGAGAGGGAGTAGTAGAGTCTATATCAATAAAATGAAAAAGATAACTAAGAGGGAGAAGTGGTATGGCATGGCCCCAAGTGGACAAAAGATAGAGCCGCACAGAGTCCCAAAATTCCTGCACTCGCGTGCAGACCCAGGCACATTGAAACAAGTCTGCTTTAGGAAGTGAACATTTCGGGCAACTGTTTATGTGAGAAGTGTGAGAGTTGGAAAAAGGAATATTAAAGGCATATATAGCCTTGTGTATAAAACGGAAATGTATTTCACGTAGAACCACATTGGGAGTGGCAGAATGCACTAGTTGAGATCCTCTGAAAAAATTACGGAGGACCATTTTTTGAAAAAAATTTGTCTAGATAAATTCTTTTGAGAGCGTGATCTAAGTTCTCCATATGTATGTGATAAAAAATTATGAACCGGTGGTGTTAGGAATAGATTATCAAATTCTATATCACTTTCTGCTTCTGCTATGTCCCGCACTTTGGAAGTAAGAAATTCAATTATAGAATCGTATTGAGGTAAATTAAATGAAGACAATTTAAATCGTGTTCTGACGATATCCCATGAAAAGAAAGTGCTGGAATTAGTATCCAGCAGATCCCCAACAGAAGAAACATGTGCACTCTGCCACTCTGAGTAAGGTAAAGTGGGTAAAGTGGTGAATGTAAGGTAAGGTGGGTAAAGTGGTGAATGCCACAGAGGAAATCTTTTCGATAGGCAAAAGGGTAAACCATATAATTTTCGTATCGCCTTCCATGTGGCAATGGTGTCTTTAAAGATAACACTTCTCTTAATTTCTGGGGTAGTTCTGGTAATTTAGCATGTAGCAGGGTGGGTAAAGGCCAAGGTGCTGCTAAAGCTTTCTCAATTAAAATATTGGAGAAATATGACGTGTCCATAATCCAATCTTTAGCATGGCGAAAGAGAGCGGCTAAATTATATAATCTAATATCTGGGCATTGAGCACCACCTTTAGAAGTAGGGAGACAGAGAGTGGAATAGGCAATACAAGGTCTCTTTGATTGCCAAATAAATTTAGTGAAATATGATTGGAGTAGGGAAACGTCAGAATGTTTGAGTAAAAGGGGTATTGTTTGCATTGGATATAACAGTTTTCCAAAACACATCATTTTGATTAAGTGGGTACGTCCTAGAATTGACAATGGTAGAGATTCCCATCTCTGGAGATCTTGTTTTATTCTCTTAATTATAGGGCGATAGTTCAGGGAATATAGTGAGGAGGGAGTTCTGCCAATCTGAATTCCAAGATAAGTAATATAGGATTTAGCGATGGAGACCCCCGCAGGACCCGAAGTAGACCTCTTATGTGGAGTTAGGTAAAGAAGTTGACTTTTATGTATATTGATTCTATACCCAGAGAAGGAACCTAAAAATTTTAAGGCATCTAATACTGCCGGAACATGTAGATCTGGGTTATCTAAATATATTAAAGTATCATCAGCAAAGCATGTAACTTTGATGACTTGGGAACCAACCCGTATGCCTGAGAAAAATTCAGAAGAAATAAGATATCTAGCAAGAGCTTCCATCGCCAAATTGAACAATAGAGGGGATAGGGGGCAAACCTGTCTGGTACCTTTTTGTAAGGGAAAGCTATCTGAAAGGAAACCCGGGGTATGAATTCTAGCTTTCGGAGATGTGTATATTGTGGAAATAAAATCTTTGAATTGACCTGTAATACCAAATTTTGTTAAGGTCATGTCCAGCCACTCCCAGCTGATATTATCAAAAGCCTTTTCGGCGTCAATTGCCAACAGACCTGGAGAGTGGCTGGAACGACCCCCAGATTGGACACCAGACTGGGATTGGCCTGTACGAATTAGGAGATATCGGATCCTTCCCCTGTTTATGTAGTATTTTGATATATGCAGTATCTCCCGAGGGGAGCATGTGATGGTCAGTCAGAATAGTTTGGAAAGTAGAAAGAAGAGTGGGGGAGATGACAGAAGACATAGATTTATAAAATTCCGCACTATAGCCATCAGGGCCTGGAGCTTTGTTATTTTTAAGTGTAGAGATAGTGGCAGTAATTTCCTCCAATGTGACTGGGGCGTTGAGAGAATCAAGAGAAGGTGTATCAAGAGAAGGTAGAGTTAATGACTCTAGAAAGTTCTTACCAGCAGCTAGATCAAGCCTATCTTTGGAATATAGTGAGCGGTAAAATTGTTGTAAAAGTTGTGATATGACTTTAGGATCTTTTTGTATATTACCCGCTGTATCTTTGAGAGCAGGGATATGTGTAGTAGGTCTACGTCCTTTAGCAAGGTTAGCTAACATTTTCCCTGATTTATTACCATAGCGGAATAAACGGGATATGTATTGATCTCTATATATAGCATTGAGTTTTTCCTGTGCAATTTCGAAAGCTTGTCTAGCTGCTGTCCATTTAGATTTATTGTCATCTGTAGGGGAAGACAGAAAAAGAGTGTATGTAGAGCGCAGATCTTGGGAAAGTTGAAGATAGTTTTTACGTGCTTCACGTTTCTGGGCAGCCACATAAGAAATTATTTGGCCCCTTAGAACTGCTTTTGCAGTCTCCCAGAAAAGTATTGGGGATTGTGTATGTTCAGCATTGTTAGAATAAAAGTCTGACCACCATTTTTTTAATAGTTTGATAAATGATTCATCATTAGCTAAATGAGAAGGAAATATCCAAATAATATCGGATCCCTTCTGAAAAATATCTCTTAATTGTAAACTAACAGGGGAGTGATCCGAAATTACTATATCATGAATTTCAGAGTCTTCTACTCTGCCAAGAGAGTCCGGTGACACTAAACAGTAGTCTATTCTTGACCAGGCAGTTTGGGAGTGAGAGTAAAAAGAGAATTCTCTACCATCTGGGTGTAGATGACGCCAAGAATCAGATAGGGAGGTAGAATTAAGGAAGTTGGATAAAATATTATCTGATGAAGTATATACAGTAGGGGTCTTAGTTCTTTTTCTATCTTCAGTTGTATTAAGATCAGTATTTAGGTCTCCACCAACTATTTTAAGATTATTGTCATCTTGCAGAATGAGGTTTTCCAATTTTTTTTTAAAAATCAGGTTTCTGAGTGTTGGGACCATAAACGTTATATATGCTATATTTGCCCGCTGGAGTGTCAATAAGAAGATGACATATCCTGCCTTCATCATCTTGATATTGAGATAATACCATACAGGCTAAATTTTTATGTGTAAGAATAACTACCCCGCCTTTACGGTTAATAGCTGGTGAACCATAAACTGCACCCACCCAAAAACGTTTGAGTCTGAAATAATCCGATTCAGTTAAATGTGTTTCTTGCAATAATACTATATCGGCCCTAAGTCTCTTAAGGTGTTTCAGTATAGAAGTCCTCTTAGATGGGGAACGTAGTCCCTTAACATTCCAAGTGATTAATTTCATACAATATTAATAGAAGAGGAGGTGTTAAGAAGAGACCCTGGAAGCACAATAATATAGTGGGTAACCCTTTCAGGCAGAAAAAGAGGATAGCATGTAGCATTTTCAGACAAACTAAAGGTGATATACCTAAGAATAAAACAGTTAACAATATAAACTAAGCGAATAAAGTGAGATGTGGACTTCACTTTTTTCGTATTGTCCAATGTTCGGAGCATTCGCAAACTCTGCATTATGGAGAAGAAATAAAGAGAAAGAAATAACTGGTGGAGAGGTCACATCAACCTCCGCTCCACTAAATGAGTACCGTATTTTTCGCTTTATAGGACGCACCTTTTGATAAGACGCACCCCTGATTTTAAGGGGGAAAAATAGAAAAAAAAATATTTTGCTCATTGTCACAGTTTGGAGATAGCAGCAGTGTGATTGGTGCCAATACCCCCATATAGTGCCCCACATAGTATCCAATGCCCCATATAGTGCCCCATATAGTAGCCAATGCCCCCATATAGTGCCCCCCATAGTAGCCAATGCCCCCACATAGTAGCCAATGCCCCCACGTAGTAGCCAATGCCCCCAAGTAGTAACCAATGCCCCCATTGTAGCCAGTGCCCCCCATAGTAGCCAATGCCTCCATACAGTGTCCCCATATAGTAGCCAGTGCCCCCATATAGTAGCCAATGCCCCCATACAATGCCCCCCCATGGTAGCCAATGCCCCCATATAGTAGCCAGTGCCCCCATGGTAGCCAATGCCCCAATACAGTGCCCCCATATAGTAGCCAATGCCCCCATACAATGCCCCCATAGTAGCCAATGCCCCCATACAGTGCCCCCCATAGTAGCCAATCCCCCCTGCGACCAGAAAAACAACAAACAGGCTACTCACCTGTCCGCTGGCCCCAGCAGCTCCTCTCCCGACACTCCGGTCTCCCGTCATCCTCCGGCACAGGCAGCGGGGGACAGAGAAACTGCAGCTGCAGAACACTTCCGGGACACAGGCAGCGTCTCTGTACCCCGCTGCCTGTGCCTGGAGGATGACGGGAGACCGGAGTGTCGGGAGAGGAGCTGCTGGGGCCGGCGGAGAGGTGAGTAGGACAGCGACCCCCTCCGCCCGCCCAGCCGGCCCCCTCCATCGCCGCTTAGCCGATCAGGAGCCCAGGAAAGTGCTGCTCATTGCACTTTTCCGGGCTTCTGAGCGGCGATAGAAGGGGCGGGCTGGGCGGGCGGAGGGGGTCGCTCAGGGCCGCTCACTATGCATATGCATAGTGAGCGGCAATATAGGGGGCGGGCGGGACGGCTTCCTTGCGGTGCTCGGCACTACTTGGGAGCCGTCTTCGCTTTATAGGACGCACTTGGTTTTTCCTCCCACTTTGGGAGGAAAAAAAGTGCGTCTTATAAAGCGAAAAATACGGTATATATTAAAATTAAAGACGTACACATCCCTACCCTCCTGAGAAATGTGTGAGTTGTCACAGGGAAGCAAATAAATAAAATAAAATAAAAGGAAGAGCCAGTAAATAATGATTAGTAATTAAAGAAGTTGTACTTAAACCTAAAACCATACAAGGTGGAATTATACATATACAAACATATACATGCACACACACACATATACATATATACATACATAAATACATACTTACACACAGACACACACACACCACCAAATGCATTACTACCTAGACTAAAGAAAATAATAATGTAGTAACAAGGTGTCCCTAATATAGTATTTAGTCAACATATATAGGGCTAAATAGAGAAAAAATACTCTGTTTTAATGAGCAGCATAGCGTCCAACAGAATAGAGATGGAGTTCATAATCATTCCATTTTTTCTACCGTGTCAGTAGGACTATCCAAACGTCGTCTCTTGTGCTTGTCTTGAATAGGTGGAGTGAGACCCTTTACATCTTTAAGGGAAGAAATGGCTTCCTCAGGAGAACTGTAAAGAGAGGCTGAACCATCCGATTTGAAAACTTTCAGTATGGCAGGATAAAGAAGAGCAAATCGTATTTGATTTTTTACCAATGTTGAGCAAATGTGTGCGAAAGCTTTACGTTTTTGAACCACTGCTGCGGAGTAGTCATTAAACATGAGGATTTTGTGGCCACGAATTGCAACATCAACTGTAGATTTTTTAAAGCTTTGTAAAATGTTGTTTTTATCATTATAATTCAGATACTTGACAATCACTTGTCTGGGTTTCTGTTCCTTTTGATTTGCATCTTGCTTTCGTTTCGCTGGTGGGGGTCCCACACGGTGCGCTCTTTCCACAGTAATGTGACCTGGGCTTGGGGAATTTCTAGAGAACATATAGCATGTAATTGCATGGCTGGAATGGATTCAGGTAAACCTATAATACGTAAATTGTTGCGCCTACAGCAGTTCTCTAGATCATCAGTCTTTGTTTGCAATGAAGCTGTGACATTCATATTCTGTTGTAGTTTTATTTTTGTAGAATGTATTTCATCTTCTAACAAGCTGACTCTCTCCTGAAGTTCAGTAATCTGTGAGGTATGCGTTGCTATATCTCCCTGTATGGTTGCTAGGGAGGAAACTATAGTGGCCTCAAGAGAGGATTTTATGTCATTTAATATCATCTTGGACACTTGAATTGCCAGTGCCTTGCAAGACATATTTAGTCCTGGTATTATGGTGTCACAGAGGTCCGGCACTAGGGTTTGTGAGGTATGTGTTTCCTCTGTGTGTGCCTCAGCAGCAGCACCTCGTGTCGGCGCCATCTTAGGTGTCCCTGTGACAGAGCTGTGAGGTAAATGAAGGAGGGCTTATGGGGAGGTGTATAACTGGTTCCCCGCTTAATGAAGTGGTGCCTCCGACTCTTCGGCACTTAGAGAAGTCAGAGGTGTGGTCCGGCAGGGCCGGTAATGTTAGGAGTCAGAGCGGGGAGCGATATTATGAGCGGAGGGTGGAGGAGCTCACTCACACTGCTGCCATCCCATACGCGCCGGAACCGGAAGTCAGGATGTGCTCTTTACTGCCACCACTGGTAAGCTACCTGTGTAAAGGCTGTATGGAACTTTCATAAACATGACTTTTCTCAGAACGCTTCTGCTAGAGTGTTCAGAGGGAGGAGTCTCCAGATTCAACCTTTTTTCCCCGATATAAGCAATCACTGCAAATCTAAGGCTAACCCCTTCTACCAGTAGCACTGATGCCAAGGCAGACCACTACACCAAAAGAAGGGCCGCTCCCTCCCTGCTTCAGTTCTCTGGTGTACAAGTGACATCTACTGGGGTGTGTGAAAGTTCTACCTTTAAGGGAGATGCCCACATGGGGAATACTACATACTGGGGGAGGAGGGGGGGATTACCTATGTCCACATACCAGGGAGACAGGAGGGGAAAGGAAGAGGGTTGGGTACATAGGCGGATACTACCTACTTGACGCCTACCTATTCAGTAAGGCATAACTATAATATAGATGTAAAGAGATGCTTAACTACTATACAGGGGTAGAGGGGGGGGCTAACTACTAAATGGATGTACAGAGAGACATAACTGCTATATAGGGAGCACCGAAGGTTCTAACTACTATAAGAAGTCAGAGGGACCTAACTACTACATGGAGGCACAGAGTTGGCAGTGCAAATGTGGAGGATGATGATGGTGCATGAGTAAGGAGTCTCAAATGTTTGACAGATTCTGTAGAGGTTAGCCATGGATGGGAGAAGACTACATCATATAGAAGAAAAGGAAAAGTGAGTGACTCCAATCAGAGAAGAAGCCCCCTGTGATTAACTAGTACATTAAGAGACAGAGTGGCCTAACTACTAAATGGCTATACAGAGAGGCCTAACTGCTATATAGGGAGCACAGAAGGTTCTAACTACTATATGAAGACAGAGGGGCCTATCTACTACATGGGGGCCCAGAGGGGGAAGTACAAATGTGGAGGATGACGATGGTGCATGAGTGAGGAGTCTAAAATGTTTGACAGATTCTGTGAAGGTTAGCCATGGTTGTGAGAAGACTTCATCATGTAGAAGAAAAGGAAAAGTGAGTGACTCCGATCAGAGAAGAAGCCCCCTGAGAAGAGACCACACTCAGAGAGCCCACTGTAAGTGACTGGATGTAACAGAGCTGTAATTGCTTATATGGTCTACAAAGTCTGTTGTACAGCTGGTGTCTAATTCAATATGGTCACTGTATGAGGTGATATTGGTCTTTGCGAAAGTATATCAAACACACTTATACAAATTCTCTTGGGACCTAATCAACAATACTTTGAAAATTGATGCTAATGGTAGGGTTTTTCTTTTCACATAGCATATAAAATAACGTTGAATAATTGCCCTAAAATGAGACCAATAAAATTCCAGCATGCAAAAAAAAGCTATTTTAAAATAAGTGGTGTTAGTTATGTGTTTGAGATAAAAAAAAAAAAGTCCAATTTCAAGTATATTAGGTTGTCAACTGGCTTCAAGGACAGTGATGTTTCTGCTTTTTTGCCCTGTACCTTGATTATGGTGTGCAGAAAGTGGTGAAAGATGGTGTTATAGAACTTTCTGAAATGCTCAAGAAATATTTTTAGCTGTTAAGATTACATAGAAATAATTTAAATATTGTTAACATAACATAAAAGGCACTGAGGCCTGACTGGTCAGAAAGAGAGACTATTTTTAAGCTTGAACATGGAGAGTTTTGTATATTGTGGTGCTATTCAGCTCCCCATTGCTGTACTAGTCTATTGTAAATATATTCAGTCACTAAATGGCTTGGATGGTTACTTTTGGAATGGAACTTACTGCTGCTAGCTTATTTAATGGGGTGGTTGATAGCTGGATATATCCTTTACCAAGGGTTTCAGAATACCCTCAACCCTAAATATCCAGAAATATGCTCAGTGAATGTTCCACACACATGAGATTATGGGTCTCCCATTTTACTTGAATTTATGTCATGTTATATCACTTATAGTATGTGCACCTCAATGTTTCTGCTTTCCATGTCTGATTTACCATACTAACCTTACCTCATGACAAGGCCTAGTAGTCTTAAAAGCTCCCATTTTGTCATCGTTTTCATCATTTAGCCATTAAAACATATCAACAACTGAGAACTCACTGTTTTTTCATAACACTGTACACAGACATTGTTTCCTTTGATATAAGTTCATGACTGAATGATGCCATCATCTGATTATATGTTCTGATATTATGGTTGAAGGTCATAGAATAAACTTCCATTGTCCAGAGATACCCAACAACAAGTTCCTCTGTTTTCCTTAACTTTGTTCTAGTAGCAGCTACATTTCCTTACTGTAAAAGTTGGCATTTTTTGATGAGGGAATTATAAAAGCTATACTGTCTTCCTCGGGTAAAGTAGTTTGGCTGCCTAGCAGTAATCTATATAATCACAGAAAGATGTCTTTGTTTCAAATTTCCAAAGTGCCCAAAGGTCATTGTGACTGTGAAAGATGCTTGGCTAATAAGACTTATTTTCATGTTATTAAAAATTAAGATAGATGTAATATTAAACCAAATCAACATATATTTATATACAGAAATTTGAGAAAATATATACAAAATTACATATACTGCAGCAGAGGTTTAACAAAATGGGAATAACCTTTATTATTTAGTTTAACCCCTTAACGACATCGGGCGTAAATTTACGCCCTCGCGCCCTGGTACTTAACGCATCAGGGCGAAAATTTACGCCCGATGTTTCCCCGATCGCTGTGTGTTCGCACACAGCGATCGGGGAAGATGGCCTGCTATAAAACATATCAGGCCATCTTAGCTTCTCGGCACGGGGGGTGGTTAACACCCCCCGTGCTTACGATCGCCGCTATTGGCTGATCAATTCAGATTGGGCCGGTGGCACGGCGATCAGAGTCCACAAAAATAGTAAATATCTGCTCTGGACCCCTCAGCTAGGTAGCTGAGGGGTCCAGAGCAGGTATTTGTACATTACTCACCTGTCCCGGGGTCCTGATCGGCGTCTTCCGGGTTTGCGGCGTCCTCCGTCTTTCCATCGGGTCTTCGGCTATTTCCGTCGGTCCCCATCGGCTTTTTTTGGCTTTTTTCGGCTCCAGCCTCGTCTTTTTCCGGAATTTGCGCTCTGCTGCCCCCTAGCGGCTGATATGTGTAATACACTTATCAGCAGCTACAGGGATGTTCAGAATGTAGAAAAAGTTTTTTTTTTTTTTTTGAGTGTTGATCAGCATCGCACGAAAATGCGCTGCTAATCAGCAACTCCTCCTTTTTGGCGTAGGGTGTTTTTTTTCTATATTCTACTGCCACGGTATATTCCTCATCATCCTCATCATCCAGTGACGTGTCTGGGGGTAGCGTAGCGTACGCTGCTCCCCAGACACGTCTTTTCCGCCAGTACCGTCCCAATAAGAGATGACGGTATGAAATTCTACAAACTCTGTGAGAGTACCTCCGGGTACACTTACAGATTTAGGGTACGTGCACACTGTGGAATGGCGAAGGATAACCCTTTGTGCATTCCGCAGCTGGCACCTGCCGGCAGACTAATGCGGGTGTATGTCTCCACCCGTGTCATAGACTCCAATCTATGCATGGGCGGATTCCATCGTCCATCCAAAAAATGAACACATTGGACGGAGAGCGGAATCCGCTCGTGCATAGAATGGAGTCTATGACACTGATGGAGACGCGCGCCTCCATCAGTCCGCCGGTGGGTGCCAGCTGCGGAATGCACAAAGGGTAATCCTTCGCCATTCCGCAGTGTGCACGTACCCTTAGAGTGTATGTAGGAAGGGACACCCGAATCCAGCCCCCAGATGCCCCCTCCCCCCCATCCTCGAAACAAGTGGGAAGATCGTCCGGGAACTGATCTTCCCACTGCTGGATAAAGGTTACCACCAGTACGGAGATAACTTTTATACCAGCGCCCCCTCTTCCGGTCCCTCGCTGCCTGAGCTACTGTAGCTTGCGGCATGATCCGAACATATCAGAAGCAGTAATAGAGCCCTAATATTTAGCAGCCATGGAGCGGACCCAGCGCTTCTGGATATGAAGGACCCCGTATCGCACCAGGACAACATTTTCCAGGTGACGTCCCCCACACTGGAAAACAGAAGACCCCAGAAGAAGTGCAGAGTGTGGCGTAACAGGGGGATCAGGAAGGACACCATTTTCCAGTGTGCCACCTGTCCTGATCACCCCGCCCTCTGCATACTGGATCGCTTCAAGGTGTACCACACGTCATCGGTGTTCTACATTATCTAATTATTGTCCCTTATTCCTATTTCAGGGGTCATGTTGATCCAGGGATTATTCTGATTGCCATTATGGAGTCGGGAAGGAATTTTTTCCCTGTGATGAGGCTACTGTTGTCTGCCTTACGAGGGTTCTTTGCCTTCCTCTGGATTAACACAGATTGAGTTTGAAGGACACCTGTCATTTTCAACCTTATAAACTAATAATTGGCCTAATACCCCAAATAAATTAGAATTGTCCCTTTTCCCCAGCTAAATAGGTATGGCCGCCATTCCCATTAGAGACTTGCCATGATGCAATTACAAAGCCTCTGTGCGGCCAGGACAGTAGAAACCCCCCACAAGTGACCCCATTCTGGAAACTACACCCCATAAGGAATCTAACAAGGGGGGCAGCGGGGATATGGCCCCCTGGTGACGGCCACATTTGGGACGTGAAAAAAATTGTATTTTTTATTTTCTCGGCACATGTTCTACGTAAGTGCCCGTCACCAGTGGGGTCCATATGCTCACTGCACCCCTTGTTAGATTCCTTATGGGGTGTAGTTTCCAGAATGGGGTCACTTGTTGGGGGTTTCTACTGTCCTGGCAGCACAGGAGCTTTGTAATTGCGACATGGCCTCCATCCTCCATTCCAGCCTCTAAATGGCGCTCTTTCCCTTTGGTGGCTTGCCCTGTGCCCATATGGCACATTATGCCCACATGTGGGGTATTTTCGTACTCAGGGGAAATTACCCTACATGTTTTGTGTTCATTTTCTTTTTTAACCCCTTGTGGAAATGGAAAAAATCAAGGCTAGACCAACATTTAGTGTAATTTTTGTAAAATTTTTACTCTAAATCATTAATCTTGTCATGATTTTTTCATTTTCACAAGGGGCTAAAAGATAAAAAAAAAAACACTAAATGTGTAGAGCAATTTCCCCTGAGTACGGAAATACCCCACATGCGGACATAAAGTGCCATGTGGGTGCAGGATAAGCCTCCGAAGGGAAGGAGCGCCATTTGGTTTTTGAAGGCTGGATTTGGATGGAATGGATTTCGAGGGGCCATGTTGCATTCAAAAGGCTCCTGTGTTTCCAATACAGTTGAAACCCCCGACAAGTGACCCCATTATGGAAACTACACCCCTCAAGGAATGTAACAAGGGGTGTAGTGAGCATATGGACCCCACTGGTGACGGGCACAAATGTGGAACAATGTGGCGTGAAAATGAAATATTACATTTTTTACACTATAATGTTGGTTTAGCCTTGAATTTATCATTTTCACAAGGGGTTAAAAGAGGGAAAAAAAACAAAATGTGTAGAGCAATTCCCCCTGAGTCCGTAAATACCCCACATGTGGACATAAAGCGCCATGTGGGCGCAGGGCAAGCCTCCGAAGGGAAGGAGCACCATTTGGATTTTGGAGGTTGGATTTGGCTAGAATGGATAATGAACGCCATGTCGCATTTACAGAGCCCTCGTGCTGCCAAAACACTGGAAACCCCCCACAAGTGACCCCATTCTGGAAACTACACCCCTCAAGGAATCTAACAAGACGGTGGACATTTGTGCCATGAAAGTGAAAAAATGAAAATATTCCCTTTCACGTCACATTGTTCCACATTTGTGCCTGTCACCAGTGGGGTCCATATGCTCACTGAACCCCTTTTTAGATTCCTTGAGGGGTGTAGTTTCCAGAATGGGGTCACTTGTGGGGGGTTTCTAGTGTCTTGGCAGCACGAGGGCTCTGTAAATGCGACATGGCCCTTGAAATCCATTCCAGTGAAATCCAGCTTCCAAAAGCCAATTGGCGCTCCTTCCCTTTGGAGGCTCGTCCTGCGCCCGCTTGGCACTTAATGTCCACATGTGGGGTATTTCCGTACTCGGGACAAACTGCGCTACACATTTTGTGTCTTTTTTTTCCTCTTATCCCTTTAAGAAAATGAAAAATTGAAGGCTAGTACGTTTTAGTGTAAAAAATAAATTTTTCTTTTTTCACGCCATATTGTTCGGAAAATCTGTGAAGCACCTGTGGGGTCCAGATGCTCACCGCACCCCTTGTTACATTCCTTGAGGGGTTTAGTTTTCTAAATGGTGTCCCTTTAGGGGTGTTTTTTAGGTTTTGGCACCCCAGAGCCTCTGCCAACCTGAAGTGGTACGTCAAAAATGACCAAATATAACAGAGGAAATTCACTAGGCACTCCTTTATATCTGAGGCTTATGGTTGCGTCAAATAGCACAATAGGGCCACATATGGGGTATTTCTATAAACTGCAGAAACGGAGCAATCAATATTGGGGTGCATTTCTCTGGTAATAGGTTTATAATTATAAAAAAATATTGGATTACAATAAAATCTCTGCACAGAAATTTAAAATTTTCAAATTTCCTACACACTTAGCTTTTATTTCTGTGACTCCCCTAAAGGGTTAAAAACTTTCTGGATATGCTTTTGCAGAGTGTGGGGGGTGCAGTTTCTGAAATGGGATGCTTTGTGGGGCTTTCCAACATACAGGCCCCTCAAAAACAGGTCCCTAAAAATATCTGATTTTGAAATTTTACAGAAAATTTGGAAATTTGCTGCTAATGTTTTAAGCTTCCTATTGTCTAAAAAAAATGAAAGATCGTTTAATAAATGCCGCCAACATTAAGTAGACATGTTGCTTATGCTATTTAATATATAATTTATGTGGTATAACCACTTTCTGTATAAGCCAAAAAGTTTCAAAGTTGGAAAAATGCATTTTTTCAAATTTTTTCACGTTATTTGGTTTTTTTTTTTATAAAGATTCATTATGAGTATCGACTCCAATTTTCCAGAAATGTAAAGAACAATATGTCACGAGAAAACAGTCTCAGAATCAGCCGGATAGGTAAAAGCATCCCGAAGTTATTAATGACTCTGTCATTAAGGCCATTTCAGGCTCTGTCCTTAACCCTTAGGGGACACAGCCAGTTTTCATTTTTGCGTTTTCGTTTTTCCCTCCTCGTGTATATAAGGCCATAGCGCCTGCATTTTTCCACCTAGAGACCCAAATGAGCCCTTATTTTTTGCGCAACTAATTGTACTTTGCTAAGGCAGATGTAATTTTTGCCTAAAATGTGCCGGGAAACCAGAAAAAAATTATATGTGTGGTGAAATTGAAAAAAAAAAAACGCATTTCTTTTATTTGGGGGAAATGTGTTTTTACGCCATTCGCCCTGGGGTAAAACTGACTTGTTATGCATGTTCCTCAAGTCGTTACGATTAAAACGATATGTAACATGTATAACTTATATTGTATCTGATGGCCTGTATAAAATTCAAACCGTTGTTAACCAATATACGTTCCTTAAAATCGCTCCATTCCCGGGCTTATAGCGCTTTTATCCTTTGGTCTATGGGTCTGTGTGAGGTGTCATTTTTTGCGCCATGATGTGATCTTTCTATCGGTACCTTGATTGCGCATATATGACTTTTTGATCGCTTTTTATTACAATTATTCTGGATTTGATGCGACCAAAAATGCGCAATTTTGCACTTTGGGATTTTTTTGCGCTGACGCCGTTTACCGTGTGAGATCAGGAATGTGATTAATTAATAGTTCGGGCGATTACGCACGCGGCGATAGCAAACATGTTTGTTTATTAATTAATTTATTTATTTTTATTTATAAAATGGGGAAAGGGGGGTGATTCAGACTTTTATTAGGGGAGGGGATTTTGTGTTATTAAAAATACTTTTTTCTTTTACTTTAGACATATACTAGAAGCCCCCCTGGGGGACTTCTAGTATATGCACTCTGATCTCTCATAGAGATCCATGCAGTATAGTTATACTGCATGAATCCATGAGATCGGTGTTCTATTACTTTTGGCTGCTGCAGCCAAAAGCAATAGAATGCCGAGCCGGGATCAGCGCCATTACGGAGCAGACCCCGGCCCGGTATGGATGCAGGGATCGCCCCCCCCGCAATCGCGCCGCAGGGGGGCGATCCCCCCACTAGACCACCAGGGATGTATAACCGCAAGTATTTAGAAGCAGCTGTCAACTTTGACAGCTGCTTCTAAGTACTTAATTAGCGGGCACGGCGATCGGACCGTGCCCGCTAATAGCCGCGAGCCCGGGCTACACGCGGCACCCGGGATCGCGGCAGTTCAGAGGGTGGTCGCCGCGCGACCCCCCTCTGAACTCCCATAGCGGCACGAGGACGTTAAATAACGTCCTGGTGCAGCTATGGGTTAAGGGGTTAAATGTGTCCTATGAGGGCTTGTTTTTTGTGGGACCAAATGTATGTCTTACACATACCTTGCCGTGCTCCAGCGGCATCCTTAGCACCGCGCTAAACCTCTAAAAGCCTCTGGCCGGGTGACGTTGCAGATACCCGACAGCATTGGTAGGGCCCCATGGCTCCATGTCACCAGCAAGAGGGTTCGGCTTCCTGGCAGCAGTGCTGCAGTTATTAATATTTGACTGGCAGGTCTCCCTGCTAGTCAGTTGATTCGGACCTCAGGGGTTCTATAAGGATCAGAGGGTTGGTCCAATCACGTTCTGGACCTCCTATAAAATGTTCCTTTGTTCTTCTTGACTTTACTGGCAAATAGTTTCACTGTGCTTGTAAGTGTCATTAATAAACATATTAAAAAAAAGTGGACCCAATACTTTGCAGTACCCCACTAGTAACTCAGACCCAATCTGAGTATGTCCCATTAATGACCCCCCTCTGTTTCCTGTCACTCAGCCAGTTACTTGCCCATACTGTATGTTTTACCCTAGTCCCTGCATCCTCATTTTATGGACCAACCTTACATGTAGCACAGTATGAAATGCCTTCGAAGAGTCCAGATACACAACGTCCACAGCCTCCCCCAGGTCCAGTCTATAACTGACCTCTTCATAGAAGCTGATTAGATTAGTCTGGCAGGACCAATCCCTCATATATTTTTATATATTTTTTTTTTTTAGTTTCCCTCCTCCCGTTCAGACTTGCCAGTAAATCTGGTGTCTTTTCCAGGGGGGTGGGGGTGGGGGGGGGAGGGTATGGTGGTATTGGTCAGGTCTGGTATCGCCAATAGGTGCGTGACGATGGGGCGTCTTCAGGGTTAGTGCCTGGGGCAGCAGAAGCTGTTAATAAAGCCCTGCTGGTGCTGTGACCAACACAACAATGAGGCTATGTTCACACACAGGCCCAGATTTATCAAAGGGTGTAAAATTTAGACTGGTGCAAACTGCCCTTGCAACCAATCACAGCTCAGCTTACAGCTCTAGTAAGATAAAAGCTGAGCTGTAATTGGTTGCAAGGGCAGTTTGCACCAGTCTAAATTTTTACAGCCTTTCATAAACCCCCCCTCCCCATGGTGTTAATTTTGCATTTAATTAGCGCTATTTTGCAATTGAGTGACATCACTTGTGCACACGCATAGACATTTAAAAACAATTGGTGGAGGATGAAATGAGCTGAGCCATGCACTTCATGCAGTTTGTTGGGTTCATAGGTGTGCAAAGTAATTGTCTGTCAGAGCTTGAGAATACACATGGCACTTCATGTTTTGCTGCTTTCCACTGTTGCAGATGCAAAGTCAATCCAGTGGCTGTTCATTTTGATTTACGACAGCCTGTCAGCACTGTCAGTTGACAGGTGGCTGCGCTTATCTGTGATAATGCCCCCGGCTGTGCTGAATACTCTCTCAGAGAGAATGCTGGTGGGAGGGCAGGCCAGCATCTCTTAGGCATAGAGGGACAGTTCCAGCTACGTGTCCAGCTTGGACACCCAATATGTGTAGAACGCAGAGGGATCAGGGAGGACAGGGTTACGGTTAGCCGGGTCCTCCCTCGACATCCGCTGATTCTTGTCCCTCCTGCTCACAATAGGCCCCACAGTGGTGGAAGTTTCTCTGCCGACAGCAATGTTAGATGGGAAGATTTCCATCATGTTCTGAAGCTGTTCTAAAGCTGTATTGCGTCAGCCAATTGCCTTTATCCTCTACTGGAATAAAAGAGGATAAGTTATATCCAAAATGTTGAAAATGCATTTGTCCTTGGAAAAGCAGCCCAACATGAAGTCAGCCATGTATGCCTGACTCTGAAGAGCCATGACTTTGCTACCCCCACCGGAAGGTTTATTCTCCATCGCCTCCACCTCCTCTTCGCCTTATCTGCACTGAACAAATTGAATGGACCCAACTTGAGTGCTACCCTCTGCAGTATATCCTACAGCCTTCTTCTCCTCTTCCTGCAATTGCTGCTGAGAAGCTGACACGAGTGTGCTCTGAGCATCAGGCTCCCACCCTTTTCTGTAGGCAACACATTTTCTCTGTTGTAGTGAGGATAGATTCTTTGACCACACAGAGAGGTTCAGGGGTGTTCTTTCCCTTGCCCCTCTCCATGTGACAGCCTTATTGTTTTTATTTTGTTTAGTGTACTTAGTTTCATTATCTTCAATATGTTAATTTTCTTTCATTGGTTTGTGGTCCTATCTTGTATAGTCAGACACGTTTAATTTTCATCTGGTTATATTGTATAGTGTGTTCCGTTCTGGCTATCATTTGGGACACCATATATTACCTTTGTTGGGGGGTGGGGTCCGGTCACACTAGACCGCATCATGGTCAGTGGGGTATTTTGTGTATTTTAGAAGTTCTTAATAGTTTGTCCCTACAGTCTGTTTAACCCCTTAAGGACCGGACCTGAAATGGTCTTAAGGATGGGGCCAATTGTTAGTTTTGTGTTTTAGTTTTTTCCTCCTCGCCTTTTAAGACCCATAACACTTTTACTTTTCCACCTACAGGGCCATGTGAGGGCTTGTTTTTTTTTTTTTTTTTAAAAGGTGTACTTTGTAATTCAATCTGCCATAAAATAAATGAATATAATTTATGGGGTGAATCAGGGTAAAAAAATGTAATTCCGCAATTTTTTTGGGGGGGTTCCATGCTTACGTAATGCAGTTCACGGTAAAACTGACATTTCTTCTTTATTCTATAGGTCGGTCTGAACACAGCGATATGCATGTTTTACTATTTTTATTACCAGTAAAACTTTTTTATTGCAAATTAGTATATTTAAAATGGCTCTATTGTATATGCAAAGAGAAAAAAAGGTCAAAACACACTTTGGAGGAACATGCATGTGTGTGCGAATGCATGCTCACCTGAGTAGGTCGTACACAATTAGGCACATCTCTAATAAGCGCTTTGGATCAACGGGGGATGCTGCTTTTCACCTTCCGATTCTCCAAAGTGGATCCTCTGTGTCAATCACAATAGCAGTACAAGGAAGAGGTTGGTGGGATTCGTCTGGCGCAAACAACCCTTTTGGAACACCGGCCACGTTCCCCTGTTCCTTCTCTGAATGAAGAGAACTCCTGGCACTGGTGTGAAGTCAAATTCAAGCTTTTATTTGAAGGAACGCATTTCGAGGGTGAAATCCCCTCTTCATCAGGCATGGTATAGGTAACAAACAACAATCTTTTATAGTAAAACAGTAAGGGATGACCCAGAAGTGCACTTCTCTTCATTCAGAGAAGGAACAGGGGAACGTGGCCGGTGTTTCAAAAGGGGTGTTTGCGCCAGACGAATCCCACCAACCTCTTCCTTGTACTGCTATTGAAAATGGCTCTATTGTGACTTTTAGGCTATGTTCAAACTTAGTGAACAACCGGCAGTTCCGTGACCCTGGCCGGGTCACGGAACGGCCGGCATCAGCCCGGATCATCCCGGACGATACTTAAGTACCGGCCGGTGATCTTTCCAGCCGCGGAACTCTGATGCGGGCGCATCAGCGTGCGCCCGCATCAGAGCTTCCCATAGCCCACAGTGAAGCTGTCATTTTTTTCCGGCGCCGCACGGAGCGCATACGATGTGTGTACACTCCGGCCGGAATCCCATTAAAAATGAAGCTATGTCCCACCCCACAAAACTATGTCCGTAGTTCTGCGGCAAGAACTACGGCCGAAGTTTTACTTAATGTGAACATAGCCTTATAGTGCTTTTATTTTTTCATCTACGGGGTCATATGGGCCATCATTTCTTGCGCGGGGGTCCCGATCGGTAAGTGACAGAAGGTGTTTCTGTCACTTATACTTAAATGCCGCAATCTAGGCTTTTAAGGGGTTAATGGCGAGCGGCCACGAGATTGCAGCAGCCCGCCATTGAGGGTGAGGGCCTGGCTGCGTTAAGGCCCAGGCAGCGCAGGTGTAAATGTACGCCCTCTGTCGTTAAGGGCAGGGGCATAACTAGGATTCATGGGGCCCCATAGCAAAGAACTGTATGGGGCCCCCCCTCCCCTCCCAGACACACACTCACCTGGCCTGGCGCAGTTCCCCGGCATGCACCATGGAGCTGGGAGAATAATGGAATGCTGCGTCGGGCAAAGTGAGTATGTGTATGGGGAAGGGGTGGGGGGTGTTGGGGAGCTAAGGGGTGTAGTAGTGGAGGTATAGTGAATATGGGGTGTATTAGTGGAAGTATAGTGGATAAGGGGTGTAGTAGTGGAGGTATAGTGGATATGGGGTGTAGTAGTGGATGACTGAGGGTGACTGGGGGGAAACTGAGGGGGACTGGGGGACACTGAATGGGAATGGGGTAAAACTGAAGGGGACTGGGATGAAACTGAAGGGGAATGGGGAAAACTGAGGGGGACTGGGGTGACTGAGGGGGAATAAGTAGACTGGGGTGACTGAGGGGGAATGGGGTGACTGAGGGGGAATGGGGTGACTGAGGGGGAATAAGGGGACTGGGGTGACACTGAGGGGGGACACTGAAGGGGACTGGGGGGACACTGAAAGGGAATGGGGTAAAACTGAAGGGGACTGGGGAGACTGAGGGGGAATTAGGGGACTGGGGTGACTGAAGGGGGACACTGAAGGGGGCTGGGGGGACACTGAGGGGGACTGGGGGAATTAGGGGAATGAGGGAACACTGAGGGGCACTGGGGTGACTGAGGGGGAATGGGGGGACACTGAGGGGGAATTAGGGGACTGAGGGGGGGATACTGAAGGGAACTGGGGGGACACTGAGGGGGACTGGGGGAATTAGGGGAATAGGGGGGACACTGAGGGGGACTGGGTGAATTAGGGGGAATGGGGGGACACTGATGGGGACTGGGGTGACTGAGGGGGGACACTGAAGGGGACTGGGGTGACTGAGGGGGAATTAGGGGACTGGGGGGACTGAGGAGAAATTAGGGGACTGGGGTGACTGAGGGGGAACACTGAAGGTGACTGAGGGGGAATTAGGGGACTGAGGTGACTGAGGGGGGACACTGAAGGGGACTGGGGTGACTGAAGGGAAATTAGGGGACTGGGGTGACTGAGGGGAAATTAGGGGACTGGGGTGACTGAGGGGAAATTAGGGGACTGGGGTGACTGAGGGGAAATTAGGGGACTGGGGTGACTGAGGGGAAATTAGGGGACTGGGGTGACTGAGGGGAGACACTGAGGGTGACTGGTGCAGCTGGGGGTGATTGGAGCAGGAGGGCACATACACCTCCTCCTCCTCTCACCTCCACACACACGTTCCCCTCCCGGCCAGACTTGGAGCTCTCCGGTCTCTGGAAGCAGCCGCAGGGACCACAGGAAAAGGTGATCGCGCCGCTGCAGGTCCTGCAGCTGTACAGCGGTACAGGGGTCTGCACTGAACCCCGCGATCCCCTGTACAGCTCCAGGACCTGCAGCGGCGCGATCATCTTTTCCTGTGGTCCCTGCGGCTGCTTCCAGAGACCGGGGAGCTCCAAGTCTGGCCGAAAGGGGAGAGGGACGCCTAGTGGAAGGGGCTGGGGCAGCTCAGCGGCGGCGCTGTTAAGCGGATGGAGGCCGCCGGCACCGCACCGCCCCTCTGCAGCCTGCTTACCCCTCTCCAGCATGCGTGTTCCGCGCGCCCCACACCGTCCCTCTACGGCTTGCCCGCCGGCCCGACACCGCAACGCCCCTTCCCCCCGCCCCTTTCTGGACTTACCACGCGCCTGACAACGCGTGTGTGTGTGTGTGGGGGGGGGGGAGGCGCTGTTGGATCGCGTACTCTCTCAGTCCGGGGAGCATCATTGGGACGCTTGTCTTCACAAGGAGGCCCGGGCCCCCTGCTACACCGGGCCCCATAGCGACCGCCTTCCCTGCCCCCATGGTAGCTACGCCAGTGGTTAAGGGGTTAATAACGTTTTATAGTATATCATGAGTTATTTTTGAGTCACATTTTGCATGTTGCCAGCCCAGGTATTTCACAAGATCACAATAGCATAATCGCAGCTCACCCTCTGTATTGACTCCTTAAAAGTTCACACACAGTATATTTCAGTCAGTATTTTAGTCCTCATATTGCAACCAAAACCAGGAGTGGATTGAAAACACAGAAAGGCTATGTTCACACAATGTGGAAATTGAGTGGATGGCCGCCATTTAACGGAAAATATTTGCTGTTATTTAAAAACAACGGCTGTTATATTGAAATATTGGCAGTTCTTTACCATTATATGGCTGCCATCCACTCAATTTCAACATTGTGTGACCAGAGCCTTTCTGTGTTTTCAATCCACTCCTGGTTGAGGTTGCAGAATACTGACCAAATACTGACTGAAATATACTGTGTGTGAACCCAGCCTAGGCCTATGTTCACACTACGTAAAACTACGGCCGTAGTTCTCGCCGCACAACTACGGCCGTAGTTTTGCGGAGTTGAACATGCCTTGTGTCAAATTGGATCCTGGCCGGAGCATACACACATCGTATACGCTCTGACCAGGATCTGTGCGGCGCCGGAAAAAACTGACAGGTCCTGTCAGTTCACACAGTGAAGCCAGCGGCTCCGGCTCACTGTGGGCTATGGGGAGCTCTGATGCGGGCGCACGCTGATGCGCCCGCATCAGAGCTCCGCGGCCGGAAAGATCACCCGGACGGTACTTAAGTCCCGGCCGGGGTCACGGAACAGCCGGTCTCATATGTAGTGTGAACATAGCCTAAAGATGCGTAACAAAATGCATATGTCAGACATCCATGGTCACTCCTAGGTAGCAAACTGTGGAAGCTAAGTGGGTGGTCAAGTGGACCTGAATTACTCAGGACGTGCCTGACACATGCAGGTGCAAGGCGGGCACAGCACAGCAAGAAAAATAGTGACATAAGGTTGCGGAAAGCTTGCGCTTCCACAAGCCTAAACGGCAACATCTCCAGGGCCAGCAATTTGAAGATGTGGCAGTTTAAGGCTTGCCCATGTGGTTGTTTCAAAATTTAAAGATGTCTCACCACATGACACACACACACACACACAATGACAGTTAGCGGTGGGTGCTGTTTGATTTCCCCCTTACCTATGCCATCTGTGGTTGTCATAGGTAACGTGTTTTAAAGGGGTGCATGAAAAATTTTCCTTTGCTAAAAATCTGTTTTCTATCCATACTAATGTATAGAAAAGAAGGTTTCCTTTACATAGAGGTTATATTGGGGAGATTTATCAAACATGGTGTAAATCGATATTGGCTCAGTTGCCCCCAGCAACCAATCAGATTCAACTTTTCATTCCTCACAGACTTTTAGAAAATGAAAGGTGGAATCTGATTGGTTGCTAGGGGCAACTGAGGCAGTTTCACTTTACACCATGTATGAAAAATCTCCCCCATTGTGTTTGGAGTGTATTGTTGAGAGGCTGTGGTATTGGTGTAATACTGTGACTTTGGCATGTTAGATGCACCCAGAGGTGTTTGCATCATTTTCTGAGGTGTCATTGGTGACGTCCAAGTGGTTGAATTTAGGTTTCCAAGAAACTAGCATTTTTCTCCCATAGACTTTACTAGGGTTCGATATTTGATTGAATAGTCGCACATCGCGGTCCGTTCTAATAGAATTTAGAGTTTTTGAATATTTCACTACTCGCTCATCTCTATTGTTTGCACTAGCACTTTAAATTGGTCAATTTGAATGTACTATTACAAAGGAGCCTATATGCTATTTATGATATATGTGCGTGTTCCAGGTTATTATTAATATCATATACATGTATTGATTTTGTATTTGCGCCCCCCCCCCACACACACACACACACACACACCTTGTTTTTAAATATTTATGTGTGTATATGTTTTTTTGGGATGACTTGGGATATATGGGCAATTTGATTAAATAAAATCATATGTTTTGTACTGTTTTGTTTTGTTGTTATTTTGTCAGATAAGGGTTGTTTAGGGGTTTTTGAGGTTATTGCCCTTTGACACAGTGTTGATTGGATTATGAGTTCCTAATTAGTGATGAGCGAATCTAGAGTAGGACCATAGCAAATCAACAATCTTCAATTAGGACAAGAGATGAGCGAATCTACAGCAGGTACGAAGTGAATCTCTTCAGTCCTATCTGCATTCTGTCCAACAGGCTGCGAGCTTTAAAGTCTCATCCGCTCCGTGCTGCTCCTCCCCAGGTGCTGGGAAAAGATGGATCCAGTCCTGAGAAGAGAAGTTTCCCAGGACTGGATCCATCTTTTCCCAGCACCTGGGAAGGAGTGGCACGAGTGGAGCAGACTTCAAACCCCAAGCCTGACAGGCAGAACGCAAATATGAACAAAGTAATTCACTTCATATCTACTGTAGATTCGTTCATCTCTAATCCTAATTATAGGTTGTTGGGTTAGAGTATAATTTCCTTTTACTGCTGTTTTTACGACAAGGAAACACTGATGGTTTCAGGAGGCTTCAGGATCAGTGTTTTTGGATTGTAAAAATGGCCACGACCACGTGAAGGACGCCTTACCTATGGAATGGGGGATTATGTGCTCTTCTGCATTTACTGTATTGGAGCTCTAATCTCCCTCTAGGAACAGAAAAGCAAGTGGCCAGGGATGACAGCATGGCCATGGCAGAAGGTGCATGCCGAGGCTATGGCTGTAACAGTACCCCCCCCCCCCCCCTTAGGCCTCCCCCTTTTTTTGTCTACAAGAAGTTCCCAATGAGATACTAATCTAAGATATTGGATTAAAGTTCCCAGGACCTTTCTTCTAGACAAAACCTTTTCCGGTCAACCAAAAAAAATCTTTTACCTCAAACTGTCTTTATGGCCAAGATATCTTTGACAGTGTAGATGTCAGATAAGACTGCTTGCGGAGAAGGAGAGATGGGCTTCCTAGAAAGTAGTTACATAAAACTGAAATGTATGAAAATAATCACCACATACATAATAACATACTGTAAAGATGCAGGGCAGTCATTCAAAAGTGCTGCAGGCTAAGGCTAGGTTCACACTGCGTTTTCAGCATCCGTTTAACGGATCCGTTTTTTTTAACGTCCAGAAAAATAGGGTCAGCAACGTTTTTTGGTCCGCCGAAAAAAACGGATCCGTTTTTTTTTAATGGAAGTCAATGGAAAAACGGATGCACACAAATTAATCTGTTTTTTGCAATCCGTTTTTCATGCGTTTTTTTCAAAAAACTGATGCGTTAAACGGATGCTGAAAACGCAGTGTGAACCTAGCCTAATCAGGGAGGATATTGTATCCAGACTCCTGATTCCCAAAATACTGCAACATCACCCCCTGAACAAACCTGATCATACATACTATATTTAAAATTATCCAATCTACACAGCTTCACTCACCAATTGTAATGAGCTGACTCTCCTGCACCTGCAGTCCCGACATACCTTTTGTATCTTTACTTAGCAGACAACCAGACTTTGTCACCGAGTGAGAATGTTATGGTAGGCCTCCTCTTTCTGTCAGCCTGGGACTTCAATCAAACCAGTGGCATGCATCAGAGATATAGATGCGAAATCTTAGACCACTTTGTCCATGGCAGGTACCTCAGAAGATGTTGGCAGAGGCAATGGTGGGTGAGGGTGTCGATCATAGACAATGAAGAATGGTGACTTGCCAGTGGAACTTGCCAGTCCAGATGGTTGTAGGAGAACTCCGCCCAGGAAAGCAGACTAGACCAGTTGTCCTGGCAAGATAATTTCCTAGAACTTGGTTGACTCTTTCGACTTGCCAATTTGTCTGAGGGTGATAGGCCGAAGAAAAGTCCAACTTTACCAGGAGTCGGGAACAAAAACATGAAAACAAATTGAGGTCCTCTTTCTTAAACAATATGTAGAGGCAAGCCTCACTGTTGAAGTCGCTCATGCTGGCTCCTGGAACACACTCTGGGAGTCAGACAGGGAGGCCTGGAGATTGGCAGTGACCGGATCATCCCCATCCCACAGTGTTGTTGCCCAGGCCCTCAAGGAGGCACATGTGAAAATGCCACCTTGGAGTGCTCTGTGGTAAATTGGTTAGCCATGAGCTCGAGACATGAAACTCCAGTACCTCTTCGGATCACCTCAATATTTGGATGGCAATACTAGGCGTAGATTTGGCCCAAGAGCAGATGCTACTGGCACTGAAGGTGATGGAGGCACTGGTGGAGCCTTTTAAGGTGAAAGGAGCTGCTGCAATATGGTGGACAACTGCTGTAACTACTAAAATTGCTGTGAGATCTGATGGATGACCACTTTGTCAATCCCAAAGACTTCTGGCACCTTGCCAGGATCCATGGTTGTAGCCTACTGTAACAACCTGAGCTATGGATCCTCTGTACCACCACTAGCGATGGCTAAGCCGCACCAGGGAGCAGAGTCTAAGGGGTCACTGTTTTTTACCAGTGCTCACTGCAAAGTGGGTTGAACTTCCTGCAGCAGGCGACCCCCAGGCTTGGCTTTCTAGCGGCTGGGGGGCGAGCTGGACTCACAGCTGGAACCAGAGCAACGGTAATGGACAGCAGAAACCATGGACACAAATCATGGGTAGGGATCCCGAGCAGGAATCATGGGCAAAAGCTGGAACTACACACTTAAGAAAGCATGCAGAGGCTCTGATAAATAGGGCAGGGCAGGGCTGCAACTTATAGGGGACGGCTGCTATGCAGCATCCAATTAGGGGCAAACTGGCCCTTTAAATTTAAGCAGAGTGGAAGAGGGACAGGAGGACAGAGAGGAAGAAGGTGAGAGAGCTGGTGAACAGGGTGAGGAGCAGGAGCCTGAGGAAGCAAGCGGACGTGGCTGACAGACAGTAGAAAGAGGAGCAGCCTAGGGTAGCAAGTGGAAGGTACATGCTGTGGCCATGGCTGTAACAACTATGACGTCATCACAGGTCCTGTAAAGTCTGCACTATGGAGAAGCAATACTAAAGCTTCAGGTGTCAGGACTGTATCTCTGCGGAGCCTGATGAGCCCCTCGGCTGAATTTCTTGTATTTGTTCTATTCTGGGTTTTGTTTTGCAGTGTCTGAACACTGGTTTATCTGCTCACTTGATTTTATGGACACACCCGACTTCACCTGCTGATTTCTGTCTGGCCATGTCATGGTTAATTTGTGTTTTGGTTCTGCTGTGACTGACAGGTCTTCCTGCCAGTAGATGTGTTTTGTTCTCAGGTGTCTGTGCTTGGAAATCAGGGGAATGGTCCAATTATCTTCTGGACCAGAACCCTATATATATAACTACCCCAGTCTGTGGACTCATTGCTGGTTATTGACTTTGTCTCTGCCTGCTTGTGTCTTCTGTTATTTGCATCTCCTGATTTTTGCCTTGTATCTTTGACCTTCCTTGCTTACCGCCTGCCCCTGACCACATTGCCTGTACCTTGACTACGCCTATTGGATTCAGATTTTGTACTTTTGCTTCCTGATTGTTGTGACCCGGACTGTTTACTATTCTTTATTGTGTTTGTTTGTCTTGTTCTGTGTGCATGTATACTAGTGCAGGGACTGTCTTCGTGGTTGTCCGTGGCTGCCTAGGGCCGTTTGAGGCAAGTAGGTAGGGACAGTTGGTGGGTTCAGCGTCAGGGCTCATTGTCTTGTCTTGTCCCTTCCGTCCGGTTCCTGACAACAGGTATGTGAAAAAGCACATGGAAGACAATTGGTGAAGAGAGTGGTATACGGTGATAAGTCTGGGGTGGGGCACACGGATACAAGGTGACCAGTCTAGGGTGGAGGCAGGGGGACACAGGGTGACCAGTATAGGGTGGGAGCATAGGAATAAAAGTGACCAGTTTAGAGTTGGGGCAGGAGGATACAGGGTGACCAGTCTGGGATGGGGGAAAGGGAATACAGGGTGCATAGACAAGTGAGAAATGTGTCAAACAATCAGTGCACCTATATCCTTATATCACTGGAGTGCCCGTTTAAGAGAACTTCTGTTTGAAATACAGAGGGACCCTCTATACAATTTTTACAGGTCTACAATGGTCAATATAAAAATCTCAAAATTTATGGCAGTGAGAAGGTTTTACCGTATTTATGTGAAGGAGACAAACATTACATATTGCAGAATGTTGAAGTATATTGTAATTAGGAATTCACATTAGGAATTATAGCACCATCTTTTTCTATTTATCTATATTTTATGTAGCCAACCCTTTGAAATATCATATAGGCAATGTTTAATGGAATAGCTACTGTCTCAAAATAGTACTTCCCCAAAACTTAAGGTGAAAACTTTGTGATAGTGATCGAAATTTAGCAATTATTTGCGTATGTAAATACAGCTAACAATTAAACGAGGAGTGATAATTTTTTTTGTGTGTTTTTTAAATTTCTTTATAAATTTTCCATAATACAAAATCATGTTAAAACCTACCCCATTCTACCCCATGCAGTCTCCATTTGCTAAATATACCCTGTCTAGTTCATAACTATCCATTATAAAACATAACCAAACAACATTATGCTCCGGAGGGGATTTCACCAGTGGGCTCAATCCATCCCTTTACCAGATACTATCCAATTTTTAGACATCTAAATTCTTCCCGTTACCATCACTATATCCCAGTTTACTAACACCACCACTATATCTTACTATACTGACCGCAGAATCCAGACACCGCCAGGAGAGCTAAACAGACTAGCTTAATTTAAAAATTATAACGTCAACTCTAAGCCAGCAGTCTCGGTTGTCCCTCAGCAGATCTCCGCTCCCCTTGCGTATATTTCACCTCAAAAAGAAGGAGAAAAAAAAAGAGAAAAAAAAAGGAAAACAAACGAAAAATCAAACAAACAGAAAAAAAACTAAATTAAAAATTACAGAGATATACTTCTGTCTTTATCCACCTGGTAATTCCATCCATTCAGGGTACCCTCTTTGGCCGAACAGCCCCTTCTCTGGAGCCGTTCTAGCCATTCCTTCCTGGAGCACAGGCAAGTCCACTCAGGCAGATCACTTACAGTATGCTCAATACACTCTACTTAGCTCCTGGCAGGGCCTTAACCACCATTTATCATGATAAATTATGGTCTGGTCAGCTTCCATTCCAAATCATCCCTCCACACTTCAGGTGTTATAAAATAAATAAATAAATAGGTAAAATAAAATAAAAATAATTAATAAGAAAATTATATATATATATATATATATATATATATATATATATATACATACAATAAATAAATATAAAACAAATAAATATTAAAAATTTTACTACTGGAACTTAAAGAAGAGCAGAGCGGGCCTTAAAAACAACTGAGGCAATCACTCAATCTTATAATCACTCATTTACCTTTACCTCTCTCCCGATTGTGTCCAGACCCATCCCCCCCCCTACAACCCATCCTTTCACCCATTATTAACATAAGGTTAACAAGCCACCCTGGTTCTTCCTTATCCGGTTACAAATATAACATATATTCATTAATGGTCTTAGTTCAATAACATTTGGTCCTTTCCTAGACCTAGACAAGAATCTTTAAATTATTATCCGGTATAGTATGGAGTGCGCAATTCTGTTAACTATACCCCACTCCCTATCCCACCCCCCACCCCCTCGGACACCCACTGTGGCGGGAGGAAAGAAAAAGAAAAGGAGAAAAGAAAAGAAAAAAAAAGCCACAACAACATCTTAATAGCTTTTTGTATATTCGAAGAACGCTTGTACTAACCATCATTTCTCCAATATTGCTTCCATCCTTGTACACATTTATTCACATTATTGTACCTCCACTTTCTCCTTTGATGCCACAGCTCATGTCCTAGCATAGTGCTTGCTACTTCTTTCCACTCTGCTAATGTTGGGGCCTTTGGCGAAATCCAATTTCTTAAAATCACTAACCGTGCAACAAAGAACAATTTATATATGATTCCTTTTCTAATTTTAGGTGCAAGCTTCACCTCCATCACCCCCAATATTGCACACTCATCTGTTTTTCTTATGGCTCTACTAGGCATTGCTCCCACCTAGCCAGAATCCTGCTCCACACTGATGAGGAACAACACCCCGAAACAGCTGTAAGTGGATGGTTACCTGGCCTTGGTTTTTCCCTTGTCATTACATTGACTTATAGGGCCACTTAATATGGTGGTTTTGGTGGTTTTCTTACAGGATCCGCCCCGTGGCTGGGTCCTTCCTGGAGGAATATCTGGCTAGTCCTGTGTTTCAAGACTCTTTGATGAGGCTCCAAGGGCTCTTCTTTTACATATTCATGTTTCCCAGGGGGCAATGCACCTAGGACTTCACTGCTTTGAGCGCTTTCACTAGCAGCCGGCAGTGTTGTCGTTTGGTTGGTCTCCCTAAAATCAGCTACCTGTTTCTCTTATGGCTCTACTATCCTGCTCCACACTGATGAGGAAGGAACACCCTGAAACAGCTGTATGTGGATGGAACCTGGCCTTGGTTTTTCCCTTGTCATTACATTAACTTATAGGGCCACTTAATATGGTGGTTTTGGTGGTTTCCTTACAGGAACCGCCCCCCGGCTGGGTCCTTCCCGGAGGGATATCTGGCTAGTCCTGTGCTGTGTTTCGAGACTCTTTGATGAGACTTCACTGGCTCTTCTTTTGCATATTCATGTTTCCCAGGGGACAATGCACCTAGGACTTCACTGCTTTAAGTGCTTTCACTAGCAGCCGGCAGTGTTGTCGCTTGGCTGGTCTACCTGAGATCAGCGATCTGTGTCTCTTACAGCTCATGTCCCAGCATAGTGCTTGCTACTTCCTTCTACTCTGCTAATGTTGGGGCCTTTGGCAAAATCCAATTTCTCAAAATCACTAACCGTGCAACAAAGAACAATTTGTATGTGATTCCTTTTCTAATTTTAGGCGTAAGTTCCACCTCCATCACCCCCAATATTGCACACTCATCTGTTTCTCTTATGGCTCTACTAGGCATTGCTCCCACCTAGCCAGAATCCTGCTCCACACTGATGAGGGGCAACACCCCAAAACAGCTGTATGTGGATGGAACCTGTCCTTGGTTTTTCCCTTGTAATTACATTGACTTATAGGGCCACTTAATATGGTAGTTTTAGTGGTTTCCAAAGGTTTTTCAACCTTTAACTCAAACATCTTTGTCATAACTAAAAAAATATTGTGCCAATAAGTTACCACCCTCCGACAAAACCACCAGTGGTGATCTAAATCTGTGTTTGTGTCTTCACATCTTATACACTTTTGACTATTACTTCTTTTCTACTTCACCATATCTTTTATTGAATAATATAATCTATGATTCACAAAAAACTGTGCCACCTTATTTGAACTCTTTGTGATATGATCCCTTGCAGATTTATACACTTCCTCCCAAAAATCCGTCTCTTTAACCCCTAGTGGATTTTTTTCCCATTTTTCTTGTGATTTCATTGTAAGTTTCCCATCTTCTAGTGCCCCTAATATTTTATACATTTTTGTGACTCTCCCTCTAGCCTTACCATCCATTACTGTACCTCTGCTTTAACATAGGCATAAAAATTACTTTTAGTCTATTAAAATAGTAATAAACTGCTGCAATAGTTTATTAGACATGTTACATGTAACATTTTATTTTTCGTGGAGTCACCGGATAGAAACTGGAAGCTGGACTAAGTAATTCCGTGAAACAAGTTGGAATAGAATATATTTCATTATACTGTCTTTTATTTTCCATGACTAATGGCGCACTGTGAGAAAACAGATTTATGTGTCTGCACTTTTTATATTTCTACAATGTTAAATATTGTTTTATTCTACAAAAATGTGTTCTGGGAAGCTAAACCTTTCCCAATTAAAACTTTTAATTCTATTATATTTACCATTATTTTTGGCTAGGGCCAGAAGCACCTTTTTATCTCGGCTTGCTTTTTTTCTTTAACTTTTTTTTTATTCAGAATTTTACAAGAATGCAGGGTTAATTAATTACAGATAAGGTAAGCCCAAAACATTTGGGCAAATAAAGTGTGATAACAGTCTAAAACCCAGCGAGTTTCTGTGGAACTTCAATATAAAACCAAGTGGAAGAACTAGACAGAAAGATAAGGGAAAGGTAGGCAGAGGAGGCAGAGATGAAAGTAGGGCAGGAATAGGGGAGAGGAGACTTCACCTGCAGTTATAGAAGACATAAGGGCTTTATACTCATTAGAATATATACTGTAACCAGTAAAACCAGGTTCGGCCAAAGCGCTTGTTGTGGTCAGATCTTCCATTCTCAGCTTGTTTCTAAATGAGTCAGGTATGAAAGTACCAGCAAGTCAATGCATTGACATACCCAGTAATAATAATAATTATAATAATAATAATAATAATAATAATAATAATGCTTTTATTTGTGTAGCACACAGATTCCAAAGCACTTTACATAGTTTTGCCAATTATTGCTCCCTGTCCCCAATAGGGCTCACAATCTAAATTCACCTATCTATATGTTTTGGGTGTGGGAGGAACCCCACACCAACACGGAGCTCCCACCGTGCTCCCCCAGTGTGCAACTTTTAAACAGGGTAACCAAATGACTGAAAGGACCTCGGCACAGGGGAGGCAAAGAAGAGGTTTAGATTTCTATGCTGAACAATAGACTACTGTCAAGCAAAGGGACGGTTATATATACAAATTTATATATGAATAGGCTCCCACAATGCAAAGAGGGTGCGAAGATGAATTTATGAGTAAATTGTAGATACCAGAGTCTCACATGGTTTACAATGTCCCCAGCATCTGGGGGTCATGCTCTCTATGTGGTTGGGTATCTTACAAATTGCTGAAAAACATAACTATCAGTAATTAACATTCAGTGCCTTAGCTTAAAGATCTGAAATAAAAACATCAACCAGTTTTTTGTGTTCACACCTGGCATTTTTTTTTTACTTATATTTTGCTGCAAATTGTGCAATCACGGTAAAATAGCGTAATTTTTGTTGTGCCTTTGACGTAAGGTAGGGAGAGAAATAGAGAGAGAGACAGGGAGAGGATAGGAAAATCCATTGTGGGTGGTGTCTGTGGGTGCTGTGGGTAAAGTTATCCCAGTGTAGGAGAAGTGGTTAGTGTCCAGTGAATCCTGACTGGGGGTGCTCTGGGTAGTTAATCCATTGATATTCCAGTGTGTGGCTGCTGTCAAGCCAGTCTACAGTGATTAAAATCTGTGGGTGTGCGGTAAAACCAGTGTCCATTTAAACCAGTCTGTGGATGCTGTGAAGCCGGACTCCAGTGAATCCAGTCTGAGGGTGCTGAGGGTGAAATTTTCACAGTGTGTGGGAGAAGTGGTCAGTGTCCGGTTAATCCACGTTGTGGCTGCTGTGTGGTTAACCCATTGGTATCCCAGTGTGTGGCTCCTGTGAATCCAGTCTGTGGGTGCTCTAAAGCCAGTGTCCATTCAAACCAGTCTGTGGATGTTGTAAATCCAGTGTCCATTCAAACCAGTCTGTGGGTGCTGGGGGTGAAGATAACCCAGTGGTTCTGCTCATTGGAGTTCCTGCTTAGTTAGATTACTGGAATTGGTTTATGTAAATCTTGTACTGTAAAATACACGTGACAAAAAATATTACAAAACACATTCAAATCCCCATCAAACCTTTTCCAACCCTTGTACAATACAGTGTTCAACCCCTTCCATTCCCAGTGCCCCCCACGCTCACTAAGTTACATCTGAAGCCTGTTTCATCTATTGAGGCACCAGTAGTGGTATTATCCCCCATATAAATAATTTATTTGGCTCCCTTTTTTTTGAAAAAAATAAAAATAAAATTGTCAGGGTATGGACAGTGTTGATGGCCGAGGTGGAACACAAGGCAGAAAAAGGTCTAAGTGGAACACAAGCCCGTGGGAGTATTGATCCCAACCGGATTGAAGGAAGGTTATGCCTCTCTGTAATATCTATTCGGCAGGTGAATATGAACCAGGTGGGGATTGTTGACTGCATCCAAAGTTTCAGCTCCACGGCAGCTAGTAGCCAATCCCAGAGACAGCAGTTATCATCAGCAACATCTTTGAGTAATGCCATCATCACTCTGGCAAGGGCAGGACGTGTGCTCGGCCCCCGTCTCCTATGTTGTCTCAGATACATATAAAGGGAAGCTACTAGATAAAGCAATAGTCATGGACAACAGAGATGGGCAGGAACCACGGGCAAGGCTGCTGTGCAGCAGGCAATTAGGCGAATGGTGGCTCTTTTAAATTAAAGTAGAGCCAGTGCACATCCTAGAAGAAGGGGACACATGCAAGAGCAGGAGGAGGCATTACCACTGGAGAGTCAGGGCAGAGCTGGGGAGAGATGCCACAACCCTGGACCACGGGCAGCCAGGAGTGCAATATATAAGCCTTCACAAACCCTTCCTATATTCTTATACCACTCAAGAAATAGCAAAAACCTCTTCCATCCTGATATCATAAAAATCCCAAGAACAGTTATCAGTCAGTCACCATGCGTGTCTGTAAAAATAGGACATGAATGCTACTATTCCTTGTCACAAGTGCCAGTAAATAAAAACCCCACTGCTATGGTAACATAGATGGAAATGTCCTCTTTGAGAAACATAGTAATGAGGATACCGCTTGAGCGCCTGTGCCTTCTAAACACCAATCTGGCGACATGCTGACACTGTGCCCCTCCTGTGAATGAGCTGTGAATGAGATCTGACGCTGGCTTAGTGGAACAAATACATTTTCATCACCTTATGATGAGGATAATGACGATGACATCTAGAGACCGAGATTCCATGTGGGGTCTGCAACATTATTATCATAGTCTGGGTCAAAGTTATCCTATCTTAAAGAGAACCAATCACGGAAGAAATTTAAAAATTTTTTATTTTCTAATTCAATGTAATTATTTATTTAATTAACATTTGTAAATACTTTTATTTATTTTTTCGGCCGCGTTTTTGTTTTATTCACTTTTTAATTCACTGTCTCGCGCCGGCTCTTTTCAAAAGAGCCGGCTCGAGACAGGAAGCTCCCGTCATCCACAGCGGCAGCAATTCCGGCCGCCGCCATCTTGATTACATCATTTGCGTTCCAGTGGTGGAACGCAAGTAGCGTAATCAAGATGGCGGCGGCCGGGCCGAACAAGAGGAACAGGTATAGTATAAGATACAGACTGCAACAGCAGTCTGTATCTTCATTTTGTCTATTTATGAAGATACAGACTGCCTTTGCAGTCTGTATCTTATACTTTGCGGTTCAGGGAAGAAACAGAGTGCTGCACCTCACACCTATGGCTGATACTAGTGCCGCTTGGCTGAATAAAAAACACATCAGAATTTTGTGTATGAATTGATCAAGCCATACTGCCCCATGTACCTCGTGCCGGTATCTGATACACATGGGTCCCTACACTAAGTCCACACCGTGCCAGTCAGTGGCCACCAACCCCGCAGGCGTGCACAGCCAGGGAACGGGGGCCATGGGACGGCCCTGCGACCCCCATGCCACAGGACCAGACCCACAAACACCACACCAGAACCCGGCCAGCACCGCCGGCGGAGAAGGTCGCCCCCAAGCAGCACAAGTCTGGATAAGGTATTGCGCTCACCATAGCTGCAGCAAACAGAATGGGAAAAAACAGGAGGGATTAAAACCATGTGCACTCAGGTGTCTCCTGCTAATTGCGGTAATGTGGGTCTCACCAGGAGGAGTGCAATACACGGAGAAAAGAGAGAAACAAAATGCGGTTCAGGGAAGAAACAGAGTGCTGCACCTCACACCTATGGCTGATACTAGTGCCGCTTGGCTGAATAAAAAACACATCAGAATTTTGTGTATGAATTGATCAAGCCATACTGCCCCATGTACCTCGTGCCGGTATCTGATACACATGGGTCCCTACACTAAGTCCACACCGTGCCAGTCAGTGGCCACCAACCCCGCAGGCGTGCACAGCCAGGGAACGGGGGCCATGGGACGGCCCTGCGACCCCCATGCCACAGGACCAGACCCACAAACACCACACCAGAACCCGGCCAGCACCGCCGGCGGAGAAGGTCGCCCCCAAGCAGCACAAGTCTGGATAAGGTATTGCGCTCACCATAGCTGCAGCAAACAGAATGGGAAAAAAGAGGAGGGATTAAAACCATGTGCACTCAGGTGTCTCCTGCTAATTGCGGTCATGTGGGTCTCACCAGGAGGAGTGCAAAAACACTGAGAAAAGAGAGAAACAAAATGCGGTTCAGGGAAGAAACAGAGTGCTGCACCTCACACCTATGGCTGATACTAGTGCCGCTTGGCTGAATAAAAAACACATCAGAATTTTGTGTATGAATTGATCAAGCCATACTGCCCCATGTACCTCGTGCCGGTATCTGATACACATGGGTCCCTACACTAAGTCCACACCGTGCCAGTCAGTGGCCACCAACCCCGCAGGCGTGCACAGCCAGGGAACGGGGGCCATGGGACGGCCCTGCGACCCCCATGCCACAGGACCAGACCCACAAACACCACACCAGAACCCGGCCAGCACCGCCGGCGGAGAAGGTCGCCCCCAAGCAGCACAAGTCTGGATAAGGTATTGCGCTCACCATAGCTGCAGCAAACAGAATGGGAAAAAACAGGAGGGATTAAAACCATGTGCACTCAGGTGTCTCCTGCTAATTGCGGTCATGTGGGTCTCACCAGGAGGAGTGCAATACACGGAGAAAAGAGAGAAACAAAATGCGGTTCAGGGAAGAAACAGAGTGCTGCACCTCACACCTATGGCTGATACTAGTGCCGCTTGGCTGAATAAAAAACACATCAGAATTTTGTGTATGAATTGATCAAGCCATACTGCCCCATGTACCTCGTGCCGGTATCTGATACACATGGGTCCCTACACTAAGTCCACACCGTGCCAGTCAGTGGCCACCAACCCCGCAGGCGTGCACAGCCAGGGAACGGGGGCCATGGGACGGCCCTGCGACCCCCATGCCACAGGACCAGACCCACAAACACCACACCAGAACCCGGCCAGCACCGCCGGCGGAGAAGGTCGCCCCCAAGCAGCACAAGTCTGGATAAGGTATTGCGCTCACCATAGCTGCAGCAAACAGAATGGGAAAAAAACAGGAGGGATTAAAACCATGTGCACTCAGGTGTCTCCTGCTAATTGCGGTCATGTGGGTCTCACCAGGAGGAGTGCAATACACGGAGAAAAGAGAGAAACAAAATGCGGTTCAGGGAAGAAACAGAGTGCTGCACCTCACACCTATGGCTGATACTAGTGCCGCTTGGCTGAATAAAAAACACATCAGAATTTTGTGTATGAATTGATCAAGCCATACTGCCCCATGTACCTCGTGCCGGTATCTGATACACATGGGTCCCTACACTAAGTCCACACCGTGCCAGTCAGTGGCCACCAACCCCGCAGGCGTGCACAGCCAGGGAACGGGGGCCATGGGACGGCCCTGCGACCCCCATGCCACAGGACCAGACCCACAAACACCACACCAGAACCCGGCCAGCACCGCCGGCGGAGAAGGTCGCCCCCAAGCAGCACAAGTCTGGATAAGGTATTGCGCTCACCATAGCTGCAGCAAACAGAATGGGAAAAAACAGGAGGGATTAAAACCATGTGCACTCAGGTGTCTCCTGCTAATTGCGGTCATGTGGGTCTCACCAGGAGGAGTGCAATACACGGAGAAAAGAGAGAAACAAAATGCGGTTCAGGGAAGAAACAGAGTGCTGCACCTCACACCTATGGCTGATACTAGTGCCGCTTGGCTGAATAAAAAACACATCAGAATTTTGTGTATGAATTGATCAAGCCATACTGCCCCATGTACCTCGTGCCGGTATCTGATACACATGGGTCCCTACACTAAGTCCACACCGTGCCAGTCAGTGGCCACCAACCCCGCAGGCGTGCACAGCCAGGGAACGGGGGCCATGGGACGGCCCTGCGACCCCCATGCCACAGGACCAGACCCAAAAACACCACACCAGAACCCGGCCAGCACCGCCGGCGGAGAAGGTCGCCCCCAAGCAGCACAAGTCTGGATAAGGTATTGCGCTCACCATAGCTGCAGCAAACAGAATGGGAAAAAAGAGGAGGGATTAAAACCATGTGCACTCAGGTGTCTCCTGCTAATTGCGGTCATGTGGGTCTCACCAGGAGGAGTGCAATACACGGAGAAAAGAGAGAAACAAAATGCGGTTCAGGGAAGAAACAGAGTGCTGCACCTCACACCTATGGCTGATACTAGTGCCGCTTGGCTGAATAAAAAACACATCAGAATTTTGTGTATGAATTGATCAAGCCATACTGCCCCATGTACCTCGTGCCGGTATCTGATACACATGGGTCCCTACACTAAGTCCACACCGTGCCAGTCAGTGGCCACCAACCCCGCAGGCGTGCACAGCCAGGGAACGGGGGCCATGGGACGGCCCTGCGACCCCCATGCCACAGGACCAGACCCAAAAACACCACACCAGAACCCGGCCAGCACCGCCGGCGGAGAAGGTCGCCCCCAAGCAGCACAAGTCTGGATAAGGTATTGCGCTCACCATAGCTGCAGCAAACAGAATGGGAAAAAAGAGGAGGGATTAAAACCATGTGCACTCAGGTGTCTCCTGCTAATTGCGGTCATGTGGGTCTCACCAGGAGGAGTGCAATACACGGAGAAAAGAGAGAAACAAAATGCATATACAGACACTCTGGTGTTGATTTTTAATATAGGCCTAGCGGCATTATTATCAGCCATAGATGGGATGTGCAGCGGTTCCATTCTCTCCAGTTCGTGTTTTATAGTTCTCCCTCTCTGAACAGCTAGCACTCCTTTATAAGACCCACATGACCAAAATTAGCAGGATATGCCTGTGCTCACATGTCTGGACCCTATGTCTTCCCCATTCTGTGAGAGCAGCAATGGTAAGTGTAATACCATATCCATACTTGTGTCGTTTGGGGGCAGCCTTCCCCGCCGGTGGTGCTGGCTGGGTTTTGGTGGGGCTTTTTGGGTCTGGTCCTGTGACATTGGGGTTGCAGGGCCATTCCATGGCCTCCCTCCCCTGCACGTGCACGCTTTGCGGGGTTGGCGGTCGCTGACCGACACGGTGTGGAGTTAGCGTAGGGACCCGTGTGGACCAGAGGACCTGCACGGTGGTACACGGGGCAATATGGCTTGATCAATTCATATACAGACACTCTGGTGTTGATTTTTAATATAGGCCTAGCGGCATTATTATCAGCCATAGATGGGATGTGCAGCGGTTCCATTCTCTCCAGTTCGTGTTTTATAGTTCTCCCTCTCTGAACAGCTAGCACTCCTTTATAAGACCCACATGACCAAAATTAGCAGGATATGCCTGTGCTCACATGTCTGGACCCTATGTCTTCCCCATTCTGTGAGAGCAGCAATGGTAAGTGTAATACCATATCCATACTTGTGTCGTTTGGGGGCAGCCTTCCCCGCCGGTGGTGCTGGCTGGGTTTTGGTGGGGCTTTTTGGGTCTGGTCCTGTGACATTGGGGTTGCAGGGCCATTCCATGGCCTCCCTCCCCTGCACGTGCACGCTTTGCGGGGTTGGCGGTCGCTGACCGACACGGTGTGGAGTTAGCGTAGGGACCCGTGTGGACCAGAGGACCTGCGCGGTGGTACACGGGGCAATATGGCTTGATCAATTCATATACAGACACTCTGGTGTTGATTTTTAATATAGGCCTAGCGGCATTATTATCAGCCATAGATGGGATGTGCAGCGGTTCCATTCTCTCCAGTTCGTGTATCTTATACTTTACCTGATCCTCTTGTCCGTTGCAGTCTGATGCCGGGCGGCGCCATCTTGTATACGTCACTTGCGTTCCAGCGGTGGAACGCAAGCGACGTAATCAAGATGGCGGCGCCGGCCTTGCTGCAGCAAACAAGAGGAACAGGTAAAGTATAAGATACAGACTGCAAAGGCAGTCTGTATCTTCATAAATAGACTGCCTTTACAGTCTGTAGCTTATACTTTACCTGATCCTCTTATTCGGTGCTGGAAGGCCGGGCGACGCCATCTTGAATACGTCACTTGCGTTCCAGCGGTGGAACGCAAGCGACGTAATCAAGATGGCGACGCCGGCCTTGCTGCAGCAAACAAGAGGAACAGGTAAAGTATAAGATACAGACTGCAAAGGCAGTCTGTATCTTCATAAATAGACTGCCTTTACAGTCTGTAGCTTATACTTTACCTGATCCTCTTGTTCGGTGCTGGAAGGCCGGGCGACGCCATCTTGAATACGTCACTTGCGTTCCAGCGGTGAACCGCAAAGTGACGTCATCAAGATGGCGGCGCCCGGCCTTCGTTCAGCAAGCAAGAGAATTGGGTAAAGGGATAAGATACAGACTGCACAGGCAGTCTGTATCTTCTTAGATAGACTTAGGGAGAGATTTCCTTTGATAATAGGGATAGTGATTTTTAGGTGATTGGTCCTCTTTAAGCGCTCTTCTTCCAGTGGCATGCAGTATGATCGTGTACTTTGGTCATAGGCTGCCCTACGCATGCTTTCCTGAGTGCTTTGTGGCCTACAAACCCCTGGAGTCTCAATGCTGCCTTCCAATCCTTAACTGTCCTGATATTCCTCCAATAGATCTTCAGAGGACAGCGGACAGAGCAGACTCTGGGGGAAGTGCTAGATAGAGATGAGCGAACTTGCCGGATTTCTGGTTCGTATGAACCAGAAATCTCGGCGTCTCATTCCCGCTGCCTGCAGGCTCCGTGCAGCGGGTGGATACAATGTAAGGAACACCTAGAAAACTGGGATACAGTCAATGCCAATGGCTGTATCCCAGTTTTCCAGGCGTTCCTTACACTGTATCCACCTGCTGCACGGAGCGAGCAGACAGCGGGAATCAGACACCAAGATTTCTGGTTTGTATGAACCAGAAATCCAGCAAGTTTGCTCATTAAGACATTATTGCAAGCCCTACTCACTAAAGTAGACTTTCTGGCCCTGGTTACTGAGGTGAAGGAGGCTTGTAGGGCTCAAATTGTGTATATTCGCAAAGACCTGAAACATGTTGCTAAACAGGTAGAAGGCTTAGAACATACCCACGATGACACTTGGAAATACATCTCCAGCCTTCAGAGACATGTGGCACTCACCACCAATTATTTACAAGAAACAACGCAACACCTGGAGGACTTAGACAATAGAGGCAGGAAACACAACATAAGGGTCAGAGGTCTTCCTGAATCGTCCCCTGAAGATCTTCATACGGTGCTGCAGACTATATTTAATGGAATTCTGGGGCATCCCGAAGAGGCTACTATTCAACTAGATAGAGCACACAGGGCTCTCAGGCCTAGGACTGCTACCACACAACCCGGAGATGTCATCTGCTGGGTCACAGACTATGCTACCATTAGTTGCCATCACTTACCAAGGGCATAATGTACAACTTTTCCCGGATTTGTCATGGCTAACATTACAAAAGAGACGCCACCTAAAGCCCCTGCTGAAATTGCTGCAAAGCCATAACATCTCTTACAGATAAGGGTTCCCATTCGCTCTAATTGCCCAGAGAAATGGCCAAACAACCACGTTAGTTACTTATGCAGACCTGGATGACTTCTGTGGGACCCTGGAACTCCCTCGCCCTGACATCCTACATTGGGAGATCCCGCTGCCACCTAGACCCCCACCGCCTGAATGGCAAAGAGTTAAAGCGCAGAAGAGGAAGTCTACCCTTTCCAAGGCTCCCCCTGTACCTTCCCCTCGCTGATGGCTCTGATTTGTTTCTGTGAAGCTGGACGTTTGTTGTGGAGTTTATAACTCGTTACTGTTCTAGTGAAATCTTGGGGAATGCGGGCGTAAACATGCCTCTGGGCACAATATTTCCTATGTTTACTCTGTATTCTCCTTGTAATGGGCATCTGTGTGTTCGGGTTTCACCGCTGTCTGCGGCTCTTCCATTAATACTGGCTGTTTTATATCCTAATTAAGGTTTATGAATAACGGGTTTAAGTGACGTACCTGGCACTAGTCTAGTGCCAATATTGTTGAGATTACTATGCTCATTTGGCGGTTGAGCATCCTCTTATTGAGAGCGCACAAATTTTAGTACACTACTATTGTATAGCAGATTTTGCTGGGTAAGTCCAGATATCCTTCCCCCCTTTTCCTAGGGGTATTTTTTTGGGTTCACTAGATCCTCCCTTTCCCTGTTTTGGTTGGGGGATCTGGTTGACCTTTATTAGCTGCATCTTCCTGACTGTGAATACCTGACCCCATTGTAGGATTTCCCAGGGTATCCTTTCGGTTTATTCGTGAGGTTCCCAGGTCCAGTTTATTGTGAGTTTCGTTTTTTGTCAATACTATTTCTTCTTTTGTCTGGTTTTTCCACATTATTTTTCTTTCTGACTTAGCTTGTGTCCATTCTTGTCTGTTGTCTATAGCCTCCCTAGTGTCTCCGCCCTTGCCCCCCTGTGGCCGCGGTCCTCCTGGCCCTTGGTGAGTATGTTACTCCTTTTTTTTCCTTGTTTGGGGATAGGTGCTACTGTGCTGTCTGGAGATGGTCTGGTTGCTCTCCCTGAATTCCAATGCGAAGCGTAGGTTGGCCCTCACTGAATTTTCTTCCTCTAAGGCTGAGGAATAAAATGAAATAAATGAAATTTATTACCCATTTCACTACTAGGGAGGGTGGCGGCGGTTAAGCTGCTTGTCCTACCTAAAATTATCTATTATTTTGAGACTCTCTCGGTTCAGGTGTCTATGAGTGCCTTAAAAGTGATTCAGGCCTCCATCCTACGTTTTATGGGGCACATAGGCGTCACAGAATTGCTAAAAATATTATGCAGGCCCTCAAGCCTTTGGGAGGACTAGCTCTTCCTGACTTGGCTTGTTATTATTGGGCGGCACATCTCCGTCACATCCCAGCCTGGTCGGCGCCCTTGGCCTACACGAAATGGATGCTGCTGGAGAAACTATGGATAGCACCTGTACACCCTAACTCACTCTTGTGGTCCACCTCTGCTACGTCTCTCCAGGGACCGACTTTAGGCCCTATTAATTATACAAGGCAAATTTGGCGAGCTTGCATCAAAAAATTTTCTTTAGTCTCTAAATGTTCCCCGATGACCTCCTTTCTCTTCCACCCGAGTCTCCCAGATACTGTGACGAGTGGTATGACCAGAGCTTGGCACGCCAATAAGCTGTTTCGATTTGCAGATATTGTTAACCCTAGAGACCGGACCCTTCTGTCTTATTCTACCCTTGCTACTAAGTATGACCTACCTCCCACAGTGCAGTATCAGTATCTTCAGATAAAGCACTTTATGCTTACTCTTTTCTCTTCTACTACTGTTTCCCTACCCACGGATTTTGAGAGGCTGTGTAAAGCGGGGGTCTCTACTAAGGGCCTTATCTCTGATATCTTATATGATTTTGTATTTTGAAGAGCCCTCCCCCCGACGAGGACGTGAGATACCCTTATATGTAATGTTGGGAGACACTCTTTGGCAAACAGCTCCCCCAGTCTGTGTGGCGTGTGATATGGGACAGGGCCTCTAAGACTTCTATATGCATAAGATAAGATAAGATAAGATAATCCTTTAATAGCCCCACCATGGGGAAATTCAGTGTGTTACAGCAGCATAGATATTACACATACAAAAGGCTAAAAAGGTAAAGTAAAGGCAAAAGAGTAGACAAAGAGAAGAAAAGGTAAAAAAGATACAATAAAAACATTAGACTATTTTTGTTCTTTTTATTGAGTTATCTCTGCATAGGTCAGTGTTGGTTGTACAGCCTATAAAGCCTAAAAACCTATAAAGAAAATCAATATAAATTGATGCTGTCTTGGTATCACACGCCTGAATTTCTTCACGCTATGAATCCGACACTGCCTAATGTCTGCTGGAGATGTCAAAGCGGAGTAGGTTCTCTTCAGCATATTTACTGGTCTTGACCCTAATTACACCCTATTGGGAGATGGCGAAGGATTTGATCAGAGAAATCTTTGGTATTGAGATCACGTTAGATCCCGTTTTCTACCTTTTTAATGTACCTTCTGTTAAATTAGGGCACAAGACTATGAAACTGCTGCTTTATATTCTCACTGCAGCACGCTGCCTTGTTGCTAGGTTCTGGAGGAGGTTGGTTTCCCTTACACGGAACGACCTCTATGCGGGCATACTTGATGTAAGGAATATGGAACAATTAACAGCCGTGCTTAATAATAGATTAGACCACCTCAAGCAGATCTGGAATCTGTGGGATGTGTTTTGGGCTGAAAGGATTCCTCTAATATCAGGGCCCCTCATACTGATCGACCCTAACTGACCGTGGACCCTCTCTGTAATTTTACCTTGTGTGTCTTCTGTCTTGTCTCCCCTCTTCTGGTCTGTTGGTTATCTATGTGTTTATTTCTTGCTCACATTGTGTCAGGAGTGTACTGGGCAACACCTTCACCTATTCTTGAACCTGAATATTGGCGTTGCATTTACTTTTGAAATATATTGTACGAACAAATTTGTATATTGTACATTTGTTGATGAACAGTTTGTTTCTTCATTCTGTTTGATGTATAAAATAAAAAAATGTTTTCAATAAAAATACAATTAAAAAAAATCAGGAGAACAAGTTGAGAGACTACCATGTTGCTGTGTATTTCTCTCCCTGCTTTGTTTCTGTGCAAGTTAGATAGCCCCATACACTTACATTATGCGTCTGTTTAGTCATGGGACACAGAGCCAGGAAAAAATGTACTAAGTGCAGACTTCTCCAGATCCATTCTCCTGATCAGTTGAAATCTGAACATTTAGTCCCTAACTGATCAAAACTTTTGATATGTCTCTATATGACATAATTCTTCCTAATGACAATGGCCATTTAAAGCATCTGCCATACCCTGTCATGCAACATAAAGGATAAAAGCTAACCATACAATGATATACAACCATACATTGACACCAGCCTTAGCTGTCATATTGCAGGACCTGGCAACAATGGTTAAAGGTTAAGTCTATGTTCACACAACATCTGGTGAATCTGATCATTTTTGACGTCCGTCATTGTAAAATAATAGCTGTTATTTTAAAACAATGGCCATTATTTGGCATACAAAGACATTATGGGCGCACATGGTGTAGCTATGTGCTGCATAACGGCCATCTGTTTACCGAGGGGTGGCGGTTTAATGTAGGTTTAGATCTCTGCTTGCTGACTGTGAATGGAAACATTCTAGACTTTAAGAACATCCATAACACTTACAATATACTGAGCTGTGACACAAAGACAGGTACATACAGTATGCCTGCAAGCAGAAATAGAACTATAACTTTTCGTAGTACAGAATTCTAGGCTAAGGGACACATGTAAGTCTATGGAAGCAGCACTAGCAGTGAACAGGTGCATGGAGATGATGCAGATGATGTCTACTGGGGTCCACGTTATCAAGTGCCTTCAAAGGGAGGAGAGAAGAGGGAGCAACGCATTGTCAGAGAGGACAAAGAGAAGATGATTTTAGATGTCCAGAGTGGGTAAGTATGAGAGAAACAGGGGGCAAGATACAGTAGGTCATACATATATATTAGACGTAGGGTGATAATGGAAAAGGGGGATAGTTTAGAATATTGTTTTTCGTACCTGGATAACCCCTTTATTTAGTGTGCAATATTAGATATACAGGGATAAAGAGTAAATGGGTGGGTTAATGACCCTTGCCTTTTGCAGCACATTGGTGTGATATAGGACAGAGTTTGCTGCTCTCCACTCTGCACTCCACTGGAACTATATTTAGATCAATAAGGTTTGCAACCTTTACTTGCCCAGAACCAGTCGAGGGCTTTGTAGACAGGTTCAGTTCAAGATATATATATATATATATATATATATATACTGTATATATATATATATATATATATATATATATATATATATATATATATATACTGTATATTTATATATATATATATATATAATATATATATATATATATATATATATATATATATATATATATATATAGTGAGTTGGGAGGAAGGGGTGTGGAAGTCGGCACTCCGGGACGTAGAAATATTAAAACATAACTTTTATTCGTGCATGTTAAAATACAGCGGGTGGCATAGCAGGACCTACGCGTTTCGCGCTACTGCGCTTAATCATGGTTAAGCGCAGTAGCGCGAAACGCGTAGGTCCTGCTATGCCACCCGCTGTATTTTAACATGCACAAATAAAAGTTATGTTTTAATATTTCTACGTCCCGGAGTGCCGACTTCCACACCCCTTCCTCCCAACTCAGCATTGCATGAGGCGTCTGGCCAACGCCTCGAAGATCGAGCACCCTTCTCAGCCTAACCTGTTGCTGCTACAAACATTCTACGGTGAGCTGTATCTCTTTTTGTTTTGTTTTTTACCTTTTATATTTGCTAATATATATATAGTGAAGTATGACACTTCTGCATACCAAACTGGATGTAATAACAGTAACACTTGTACAATTGCGCATCCCACAACAGTGGTCTCTGATCCTGCACATGATAGTCCACCAGTTTTCTTCCCTTGGACAGTATTCAATCAAGATATGAGGTCTACTAGGCTTTTGTTTCTGGGACCACCCTTGACCTCCTTATAAATATTGGTACCAAATTTGCTATGTAGCAGTCTTGTGGCTTGTGGGATAAAAATGAAATGAAACAAAGCAAAATTGTTCAGGATTAAACAAAACATTTACATAAATCCAATATTTTTGTGATTTGCTTCCAGAAAATATAGTAGAGGAGTAGTGAATGAACTGCAATGAAACTGCAATGAACTTAATTAGCGAGGATTTTAAAATAATGCTACAAATTTAATTTAGCATTTTTTTAACTTCTAGAAGGATTTTCCCCCGATTTTCCCTGTTACACCATTTTGGTGTAATTCTGAATTCTTGGGAGTTTTATTGTCCTGCAAAAGGATATAGGCAGTGAATGTAATCAAATATGCTGTACACTTCTCAATCTCAAGCATGAAATTCCTATTAAATGGCAACAAGGATACAGTTAATCAACCCCCATGGAATAGCTCTAATTGGCAAGTAGCCATCTCCAAATGAGAATACCTTTTGTTAGACCTTTGGGGCCAATTATTGTATTATATAGTTATATATTACATTTTAACAACAACCTGTATGGGTGTTTTCAGAGTAAATACTAGGCTATAGTTACAACAACCCAATTACTGTACATTTTAAGTAATTTACTGCAAATGTATTATTAACTATTAAAAAACAATTAAATTTGAAGTAACATCAATAAAGCAATAAAGAGTTATGAATTATATGGATTACTAAAACTCATGAATACCTAAGTGCAAATGTTGGTGATAATCTAATGTGTAGGTGCAAAAACACTGCACAAGAAAAGGTAATTTCCTCCTTAATATATTTTCAGATCTATGTTCAGATTTTTTATTCTTGGAATAAGTTAAATTTTTTTTCTAGCTGTAATAGTGGACAAAATGGAAAGCTGGTCAAAGGCAACCTATAATTTAGACAAACTGGTGTTTAAACACTCAAAGTCATAGTATTATTTTCTGAAACAGTAAGTAAGTAAGTAAGTAGATATTAGTCAAAAACGATGTTCTACAAACAAGATTTCGATGTCTGATTCTGTCATACATTGGCTGGAAAAAAAGTTGCTCTGGAACTTTCCTTTACTTAAAACTTAATCTCAACAGGATGAATCATTTTCAAAAACCATAGAGCCAAAGAACATTTTTTTTTTTTGGTTCCTTGAACAGTTACATGAAAACTAAGCAAACATTAATCATCCTAAGTATATCCTACTCACTCACTCACAGACTTAGAATCAATTTAAAAAAAAAAATTAAGCACAGGTACATTATGATAACTTATGCCTGTGTATCTTGAGGTAAAGTAGATATGTAATACTACATTAATGGCACTAATAGAATTATACAAACAGTGCATGTAGGCAGGATTTTTGTTTATGAGTTATCCAGGATATAGTTATATATATGGCACAGGGGCTGGCAGGCAAATTAGCTCTTAGGGAGGCAAGCACAGAGCACTGGCCCACGAGTAGAGGTCAAATGTTAAAGTACGTTAATACGTACTTAATCTGCTCTGGATTCAAATTTTTTTGGTATTTATTTGAATTGATGAATTCGACACCATTAAATTCACAATGAAGTATATGTGAATATACCATTAAAAATAATCTGTAAGGCGCATACAAGGTAGGAAGCTGTGGATCCCAGCAGGCAGGTGCAAGGAACAAGCCAGGAGAAGTCGTCACTCAATACAATCATCTCCCAGCTCTCTGTCACGTGAGATGGCCACATAATGGAAGTCTATGGGGTACGTCTGTTCACACTGACACAAAGCTAAGAGAGGATTGCTCAGCATTGCGATTGTCTCCCTGCTCGGTCAGGGTCTGACTACTTAAACACTGACTGATAAAAACTTTTAAAATGGTTACCTAAAATATGTAGAAAGAGTCCAATAGCATCAGTGCGGGTTCAAAAAGGGTTCACAAATTTATTGTGGGACCAGTAGAGATGAGCAAACATTTCAAATTTTGATTCTGCAAGTATGATGAATTTTAGTGTAAACAAACCTTGAAATGCCCTAAAACAGCTAAACTATGACAGTTACACTACTGAGGCTATGTGGGTTCTTTTGCAGTGAAAACCGTGTCCAAAAATGCAATTTTTTTCATGGAAAAAATATTTTCATGTACCATTGAGGAAGAAGATTCTTTTTGGAGTGTTTCTTTATTGCACTTTTGTGGCATCACCCCCTTACACACACACACACACACACACAAAGAAAAAATACATCAAAACTGTCACAAGAAAAACCTGCTAAACACTATTAGAAAGCTGCATCTCCATCCCTGTGTTTCCGCCAATAGATCCGGTGGGCACCGTGGTGCAGGTGTTCGTAAGTCCAGCCATCCAGTACTTTTTGGGTGGCCTGAGAAGGATATGGAGTCATGGCAGGGGACTTCCTTGTCACCAGCTACTGGGAAGCTAATGATTCCGACTAAGATGAGGCAGTTCCACAAAATCCACCACTACCATCATACTGTCAATGACACTAATGTAAGTGACTCTCCATGCAACCAAGGGGCAGCAGTCCCACTGGGGCCATTTAGCTTTCCTAAGCGTGCAGCAGTCCCACTGAGGCTGTCTAGCTTTCCTGAGCATGCAGCAGTCTCAATGAGGCCATCTGGCGTTTCTGAGGGTGCAGCTGTCCCAAAGAGACAGCTGGCTTGAGTCCCCTCCAAAATCCTTAGAGGCAAATTTGAAACTACTTTAGTATCATCCTCCCTGTCCACCTTTGTCTTATGGATGATATTACCAGGACAGGAAACAGCAGAATTAGTATGTCAGAAGACATCTGGAGCATCTGCATCTCCTAAGCATTTCCTTAGTGGAGGAAGGTATTGGTACAGGAGTTTTACAAGGTGAAAAATTAGTGATTTCTGAGGGACATCCTACATGACCATACTTTTTTTGTGAACAGGAGCTCCATAACAAGGTACTACCTCCTGGTGTTCATGCATAATCTTGAATCCATAGAGGAGGGGGAGAATGCTACCGTACAGGGGCCTCATGGTGGGCTTCGAAAATAAACTGGCCAGGTGTGTTGCCTCCAGAGCCTTCTTCTGTCCCTGTGGAGTCAAAGGAGTGGGATGAAGAATATCCCCTGCACCAATGTCAAGCCCAGGTTGACACGCCTGAGGACCTGGGCCTGACACCAGGACATGGAAGCCACCTTCCAGGAGCAAAAATCATTCCTGAAGTGTCTGCTTCAACCTCATTAGCTCCTTCTACAAGCCATGTAGTCCTTCAAGTGGCCAAAACAATCTTAACTTCTCCCATTGTGGCAGTCCTTTCCCAATAACTCACTACTACATCTCAACTGTTTGTGCTGTCACAGGTGAGAGGATGCCGAGTAGTCTCAGGGGCCAGAGGTCGAACCTATATCTTGTCCCATCAGCTTGCAAAGTAGAGACAGTTAGATAGTCTCTACTATGTACTCTTTTGACAATTATTGTTTATGTTATGTAGGCCCAGTTGGGCAAAGTGTTTAAGTTGTGCCATGTTGCCATGTTTGTGTAAGAAAGTGCCTATTCATTACACCATTACAACGTGTATGTAGCAGGAAAACTGTCTACTGTTGTGGAGGGTTTAGTTTTAGTAAAATGTAGTTAATAAGTTTGAAAGAAAACAAGGAAGATGACAATCGCCCCTTCACAGGAAGAAAATTCCTTCCCATAACTTGTAATATAAAATTTTGCAAGAAAAGCATCCATACCTCCCTTGAACATATTTAATGAATTAGCCATGACAACATAATGTGGCAGAGAGTTCCATAGTCTCACTGCTCTTACAGTAAAGAATCCACGTCTGCGCTGATGCTGAAACCTTCGTTCCTCAAGACAAAGACTGTCAAACTAAGGCCCTTAAGCTGTTGCAAAACTACAATTCCCATCATGCTACATGCTGTTGCAAAACTACAATTCCCATCAAGTTAAAGCTTTGGCTGTCCAAGCTTGATTGGAATTGTAGTTTTTACAACAGCTGGAGGGCCTGAGTTTGACACCCCTGCTCTAGACATAGAGGATGCCCCCTTAACATGATTACAGACCTAGGAATAAAAAGATCACTACAAAGATCTCTTTACTGTCAATTCATACATTTGTACATTGTGATCAGATTGCCCCTAAGATGTTTTTTTTCTAAACTAAATCGCCCCAAGCTTGATAATCTGTCTTGGTACTATAACCCACCCATTCTCTTAATGACTTTGGTCATCCTCCTTTACACCCGCTCCAGTTCGGCTGTGTCTGCTGTATATTGTGGTGCCCAAAACTGTACAGAGTTTCTGACCAGTGATTTATATAGAGGCAAAACTATGTATTCATCTTTACCATCAATGCCTCTTTTGATGCATCCCATTATTTTATTAGCCTTCACAGCCGCTGCCTGGCACTGATCACTAAAGTTCAGTTTACTGTCCACCAATACCCCTAGGTCCTTTTCGGAAGCAGTTTTATTATTTAGCACATAACAGTGCTTACTATTTCTATGGCCCAAGTGCACAACCTTACATTTATCCACATTAAACTTTATTTTCTTTTTGCCATTTATCTGCCCAAGCCTCCAGCTTCCCCAAATCCCTCTGTAATTATATTATCCTCCTCAGTGGTGATTACTTTACCCAGTTTAGAATCATCCGCAAAAATTGAGATTCTACTCTGTAGAATAGGCATAATATGGAGAATGGAGATTCTACTCCGTAATAAATATAATAAAGAAAAGTGGACCCAACACTGACCCCTGCAGTAACTTACTAGGACTGTGACCAAATCATAGTATGCTTCATCAATGTCTACCCTCTTTTTCATATCACTAAACCAGTTACCAACTTAGTGTACAAATATTTTCCCCAAATATTTTATAGACTAACCTTACATGCGGCACAGTATCAAATGCTTTGAAAAGTCTAGATACACAACATCCACAGCCTCTCCCAGGTCCATTTTATAACTGACCTCATAGAAACTGATCAGATTAGTCTGACAGGACCGATCCCTCATAAATCAATGCTGGTGCTGTGTTATAAGATTATTTTAATTTAAGATACTCCAGTATAGCATCTTTTACAAACTCCTCAAATACTTTACCCACTATAGATATTATACTTACAGGCCTATAGTTTCCAGGATTACTTTTTGACCCCTTCTTGAATATTGGTACCACATTAGCCATGTGCCAGTCATATGGAACAATCCCTGTCATTATAGGGTGTTTAAAGCAACTCTGTACCCACAATCTGACCCCCCCCCCCCCCCCCAAAAAAAAAAAAAAAAAAAACCACTTTGGATAGCTGCTTTTAATCCAAGATCTGTCCTGGGGTCCGTTTGGCAGGTAATGCAATTATTGTCCTAAAACTTGCAGCCCTCTGCCCGAAGGGCGTGGCTTAGAATATCTGTGCCCTAACTCTGCACCACCCCTCCGTCCCTCCTCCCCACTCTCTTCATTATTAGGAATGCTACTGAAACATTTTCTTCTGTCTGAATATTGCACAGGTGCCTTATTGATCCAGCCCATGTGCCGGGCTGACACAGATGGGGAATAGGAGACAATCTGCCTGGAGCATTCTTAATGATGGAGAGGGTGGGGAGGAGGGACAGAGAGGTTGTGCCAGCCTAATGCATACACAATCTAGGCCACGCCCGTTGGGCAGAGGGCTGCAAGTTTAAAAGTCGCTTTAAATATTAGGAATAAGGGTTTGTCTAACACAGTATTTAATTCCTGAGAAACTCTAGGATGGTTACCTTCTGGGCTCAGTGATTTATGCTTTTAAAGGCATCTCCTCACTTCTTCTTGTGTTAGGCAGGGAAGATTTATGGGAGGATTTACATCATCCCTAGTCATGTTATCTGTTATAGGATTATCCTCTGTGAATACAGAAGAGAAGAATGTATTTAGTAGATTGGCCTTTTCCTCATCCCCCTCCACCACCCACCCAGATTATTTTTGAGGGGACAAACATTGTCAGTTTTAAGTCCCTTATTATAGGTGACAAACAGTGGCTGAAAAGAAATTGCAGGGCGCCATAGGGTGAAAACTGGGAGACACATGTGAAAATGTACGCTCACCTGTACTAAGAGCACAACACCTATATGTGCTGTCAGTAAAGATAGAGGATCCGGAGCCGCCGGGAGTAGATGTTGTTAGATTAATCCAGAGCCACTGGCGCCATTTTGGACATTAAAAAAAACAGCTTGTGTCCCTGTTTTTTTAATACATCTCTGTTAACTTGATAAAGGGTTCCCTGCACCCCGAAACGCATTGTTTTTACTTGAGACAATAAATGTACTTATAACAAACTACTAGTTTTTGCTACAATCTCTACTGCCGGGCAGCGCCAAGAGGGGGTAAATTCTGACCTTCACTATACCACGGCGATTGGACACCTCCATATTGATTATTATAGGTGAAGAACATGTTGGGATTCTTTTTACTTTGTGTGGCAATCCTTCTTTCAGTTGCAATTTTTGCTTCTTTTATTTGTTTTTTTACACAATTTAGTTTTGTTTTAGTAATCTGAATGCTTGTTTTTTGTTTTATCATTTATTGCATTCCTAACAGCCATATTAAATCACATTGGTTTTCTCCTATTTGTACTATGTTTTTTTCCCATAGTGTATGTGTTGTTCACAAGATCTACCCAGAATGGATGTCCAATTTCTCCTGTGTACTCTTACTTCTCAGGCCATTGTCCCATTCTGTTACCGAGTTCCTCTCTTAGTTTTAAGAAATTAGCCTTCCTGATTTTGTAGCCCCTCTACTAATTATTTTATTAAACCACAAATGAAAACTTATGTTGTGGTCACTATTACCTAGGTCAGTGATTTTCAACCAGTGTGCCGTGGCACACTAGTGTGCCGCGACACATGGTCGGGTGTGCCGCGGGGAAAGTTCCCCAAACTATGGTGCCCCTGTGTTTTGTTCCCCGGCAATGCGCAGCGATTAGTAGCCGATTATAATGTGGGCGGTTGCGTGGTGCGCTGCAGCGGGCCGTGATGCACGCATCCAATTAATGTGTGCGCTACGGCCCACCGCAGCACACCACGCTCCCGGTCTCCGCTGATTTGAGGAGCAGGTCCGGGCCCTACGGGCGGCCAGTAGGTGAGGCGGACAGCAGCGGCGACCATCTCGGAGGAGGTGAGGAGGAAAGAGGGGGGAGAGAAACCTGGGGATGGGGGAGAGAAACAGCGGAGAGAAGCAGGGGGGAGAGAAGTGTGGTGGAGAGAAGCAGGGGGGAGAGAAGTATGGTGGAGAGAAGCACAGGAGAGAAGCATGGGGGAGAAGTATGGTGGAGAGAAGCACAGGAGAGAAGCATGGTGGAGAGAAGCACAGGAGAGAAGCAGGGGGGAGAGAAGCACAGAAGAGAAGCATGGGGGAGAGAAGCACAGGAGAGGAGCAGGGAGGAGAGGAGCAGGGGGGAGAGAAGCACAGGAGAGAAGCATGGGGGAGAGAAGCACAGGAGAGAAGCAGGGGGGGAATATGGTGGAGAGAAGCACAGGAGAGAAGTATGGTGGAGAGAAGCATGGGGGAGAGAAGCACAGGAGAGAAGCAGGGGGGAGAAGTATGGTGGAGAGAAGCAGGGGGGAGAAGTATGGGGGAGAGAAGCATGGAGGAGAGAAGCATGCGGGAGAGAGGCACAGGAGAGAAGCATGGGGGAGAAGCACAGGAGAGAAGTATGGTGGAGAGAAGCACAGGAGAGAAGCAGGGGGGAGAAGTATGGTGGAGAGAAGTATGGTGGAGAGAAGAACAGGAGAGAGGCATGGGGAGAGAAGCACAGGAGAGAAGTATGGTGGAGAGAAGCACAGGAGAGAAGTAGGGGGGAGAAGTATGGTGGAGAGAAGCACATGAGAGAAGCAGGGGGGAGAAGTATGGTGGAGAGAAGCATGGGGGAGAGAAGCACAGGAGAGAAGCAGGGGGGAGAAGTATGGTGGAGAGAAGCACAGGGGGAGAAGTATGGTGGAGAGAAGCACAGGAGAGAAGCAGGGGGGAGAAGTATGGTGGAGAGAAGCATGGTGGAGAGAAGCACAGGAGAGAAGCAGGGGGGAGAAGTATGGTGGAGAGAAGCACATGAGAGAAGCAGGGGGGAGAAGTATGGTGGAGAGAAGCATGGGGGAGAGAAGCACAGGAGAGAAGCAGGGGGGAGAAGTATGGTGGAGAGAAGCACAGGAGAGAAGCATGGGGGAGAGAAGCACAGGAGAGAAGCAGGGGGGAGAAGTATGGGGGAGAGAAGCACAGGAGAGAAGCATGGGGGAGAGAAGCACATGAGAGAAGCAGGGGGGAGAAGTATGGTGGAGAGAAGCACAGGAGAGAAGCAGGGGGGAGAAGTATGGTGGAGAGAAGCATGGGGGAGAGAAGCACAGGAGAGAAGCACAGGAGAGAGAAGCAGGGGGGAGAGAAGCACAGGAGAGAAGTAGGGGGGAGAAGTATGGTGGAGAGAAGCACAGGGGGGAGAAGAAAACAGGCCCAGGTTTCACACTGAGTGAGTATAAATACATTTAGAATCTATATTATTAACTATATGTATAATATGTACTGTTTTAGTGTCATTTTGTGCCATTTTGGTTGGTGGTGTGCCCCGGGATTTTTTAAGTATAAAAAGTGTGCCGCGGCTCAAAAAAGGTTGAAAATCACTGACCTAGGTGACCCCCAACTTCTACCTTTGATATTCCGTGCAGCTCATTGGTTGAAATCTGGTCTAGAAGACACCCCCCCACACACACCTTCGTTGGTTCCTGCACTATTTGGAAAAGGTAATTGTCTTTCATTTGCTGTAGCTGCAGGTTTCTGCTTTCTATTTTATTGGGGTAGTTGAAGTCCCCCATAATAATGACTTCATTCTACTTTGCTGCATCATCTATTTGTCTTATTAGATTTTTTGCTTCTTCCACTATACTTGGAGACTTATAACTCACTTCTATAATTATTTTATTATTCTTCCTCCCTCCCTTACTTCCACCCAAAGAGACTTCACATTATCATTATATATATATATGGGCTTAAGGCGGGAGTTAACATATAGGCAGATCCATCTGCTTTTCTAATTTTATGGTAATTTCTGAATAGACTACCTCTTCCACGATTATCAATTCTAATTCCTCAGCTTTATTAGTGAGGCATTAGTATACTTACACTTAATGGGGGACATTTATGAAAGGGTATAAAATATACACTTGTGTAAACTACCCATAGCAACCAATTACAGCTCAGCTTTCAGATTTGGTAAAATGAAATCTGAGCTGTTATTGGTTGCTGTGGGCAGTTTACACCAGTGTATATTTTACACCTTTTGATAAATCTGGGCCAATATGTTTATCCATATCTTTCTTCTTATGACTAATGACTCTTCTATCCACTCCCGCAGCTCCACCACAAGTTATATAATCTAGCCCCAGGGCTCCATCTACTCTGTCTTCACCTTTTATGTACACTATGACTTGGTCTTCGCCAACTGGGTCTTCACCAACCTCTCCCAGTAATCTGTCAACCTAGTCCACAATGTGATGAACTCAAGCACCAGGTAGGCAACACACTGTTGGACGATCCTGGTCTTTGTGACAGATTGCCCTGTCTTCCTTCTGCACCTCCATCCTCTGCCATATCTGCTCCTTTGAGTGCTTGCTCAGTGAGCAGCCGACTCCTTTCCATTTTGGCAATGTCTGTCAATGTTGCTAGCTGTTCATTTAGATACAGAATCTTCCAAACCAGCAAAAGGTTGTTCAAAGTTTGCATACATCACACAAGATGTACATTGGACTGTATTGTCAAAAATGGAGCACATTGCAAAATGGGAATATAAGATATAGTCAGAACAAAACTGTGAGAAAAGACGAAAAAAGCCTTATCATACTCTTAACTCCTACTTTTAACTCATGTTTAACTCCACACTTATTCTCAGCGAGCCACTACAGGAGCAAGCTCAAGGAGTATTGAAGTCTGATTTAACACCTGTGTTCAATTAACCCCGCCCCTAGCTGCAGAGTAGACCAGAGGGAGAAAAAAAGGTGTGTAACCCCTTCAAGACCGAGCCTATTGATGCATGGATGTTCGGATCAAATTAATGCAATGTTCCTACTCGCCTTCTAAAGCAATAGCTCTTTTATTTTTTCACCTACAGGGCTGGTTGGGGTGTCATTTTTTGCGCCATGAACTTTAGTTTTTATCAATATCATATTGTTGTAAAAGAAAAGTTTTGATCACTTATTTTTTTTTCTGCTACATAATTAAAAAAAAAAAAATCAGCAATCCTGGAGTTTTTTTTTTCCGTTTACGCCGTTTACCAACGGATTTTTATTGTTATATTTTTATATTTTTATTTTTATAATGGGCAAGGAGGTATAATAAACTTTTATGGGGTGGGGGGGTCATAAGGGTTTTTTTTTTAAACTTTTAAAAACTTTTTTTATTACTTTTTTTACACTCTTATGGTACTGTAAAACATGCAATCATTAGATTGCATGTACTGATCTGTGCTATGACAAAGCATAGCATAGATCAGTGTTATCAGCGATCTATGCATAGAGCCTGCCTGAGAGCAGACTCTATGCAAAGATCGCCCATCCTACAGGACTGAGGTAAGTGGATTACCCCCGTCCGTCGGTACAAGCGATCGGAACCCTCGCAGCATGCCTGCAGGGGTCCCTATCACTCAGTGACAGGAGCTTGTCCTGTCACTGCTTACCTTAAATGCCGCGATCGCTGTGCATTGTGATGTTTAAGGGGTTAAGGGATCGCAGCTGCCTCTCATTATCCTCATCTACTGGGACACTGCAGCGGTCCTTTACACATCAAACCCCTTCACAGTTAGGAACGTATATGTACATTCCTACTGCATGGGATGTGTGCAGTAGGAACATATATATATATATATACAGTTTACTGACATGAAGAGGTTAATGGTGGGTTTCCACATAACAGAATCACAGCAGATTTAACGCTGTAAGTTCGCAGCAAAATCCATTGTGATTCCCAAACTGTCAGCCGCTGCAGCAGGACAGTGCACTGGTTAGCTGAGCGAGATGTCAGTTTGCCAGGGGCCACAGTAGCAAGGCGAGTGTGGACCGGCAAACCCGCAGTTCGAAATCCGAAGCGATTCAGTTATGTGTGAACCCATCCTTATGGTGCGTTTACACAGACAGATTTATCTGACAGATCTTTGAAGCCAAAACGAGGAACAGACTATGAATAAAGATCAGGTCATAAAAGAAAGACTGGGATCTATCCTCTTTTTAAATCCATTCCTGGCTTTGGCTTCCAAAATCTGTCAGATAAATCTTTCTGTGTAAACGCACCCTTATTAACCTGTTATCCCTTGTCTGTTCTATCACTATCTGCTGCAGCAATGTACACCACACAATTAAACAAACAATTTACTTAGCCACTCCAAGCCCACAGAATCACAAAGAACTCCTCTTTAACTCCACACCTATTCTCAGCCACTTTGTAGCAAGCCACTACTAAGGGCCGATGATATGATATTGTATATGTCTGACCCAGACGTGTTACTACCCAGAGGCATAATTGATTACTTTTGCCACTATTCCAGACTACAGATCAACTGGGGAAAGTCCGCCCTGCATTACCTAAGCACTACTAGATGCCACCTTACAGATACGATGGTGTTGGACAGTTTTAAGTCCGCCCTGCATTACCTAAGCACTACCAGATGCCATCTTACAGATATGATGGTGTTGGACAGTTTTAAGTCTGCCCTGCATTACCTAAGCACTACCAGATGCCATCTTACAGATACGATGGTGTTGGACAGTTTTAAGTACTTGGAGGTCACAGACAAATGTCACAAGTTCTTTCACTGATTGTCGATCCTCTACTGCACCATTTTAGAGAGAAATTTTGGCTGTGGTCGTGTCTCCCCTTGTCAGTGGCCTGGCGCAATAACCTTATTAAAACGGTGGTGTGGCTTAAATGTTTGTACGTCCTGAAACATATATATGTCCCCAAAGCTAGACTCTATTATGATAAAATTTATATGGGGCTCTTCCAGATCTAATCTGCAGCTGGCCAAAACACAGAGACCAAAGAACAATGCTGGTTTGGCTTTGCCCAATATCTATCTGTATTATATTGCTGGCCAGCTCAAATTCCTGGGTTCATGGACGCAGGCTTAGGCTCCAGCTTTTTCAGAAGTGTATATACATGATTTCATTGAGCAGATATCACTGTGGTCCTGTCTTTAATCACCATCTATTACTCATACTCGCCTGTCACCTACCCATAGAGTTGTCAGTAAAGTCTGGCTGGTGTCTAAGACCATTGTGATGTTTGATAAAGTGCCATTAGAATCCCCATCATGGGGTACCCAAACCCTTTCCCACTTGGTCAATGTCGCAGCAGGGGGTACATTTCGCAGCCCCAGGCAATTTAATTTCCTCATACCCTTTGATAGGTATAGTGTGGTCGCAAGGCTCAGGTGGTCTTATTTCATACCTGTATTCACGACTTATTGATGCTACTATAGCTAAGACTCCTTTGCCAGCCCTGGAGAGGTGGAAATCTTTGATTCTAGGCTTAGGCTGGTGAGTCCTTATAGATTTGTTTTTGCAGCTATTAATAACAGATTGATCCAACTCTATATTATTCAACAGGCGTTACCTGACTCTAGCTTTGCCGTATGGGGTGTATACCGACGTCTTCCTGCCCCAAATGTCATAATTCACCCGCTGACGTTTGGCACATGATATGAGGCGGGGATGGTGCAACTCCTGTCTGCAGTAATATCAATACCAGTTTGGTAAGCCTGTTTGGCTTACTGGAGAAGGAGAAGTGGGCTGGCAACCTTTGTACTCTTCACCTCGAGACCTTGTTCATTGCCAGGAAGGCAATAGCAATCAGGTGGATCGATCCAATCAGGTGGATGATGTTGGCCACCATTTTATGTGGAGACGTTACCAACCGATGCTACTTGCTTAAAGGATCTCTTTCTACAAAAAGAGACTTCAAATTCAAAAGACACTATGCAGATATACAGATTTTTTTTGTTTCCTGACAGGTACATTTTAAGTTAATATGTTTGCTCACTTTGTCTGAATGTCAGATAAAGGTAAAGACCCTTACACATCTGCGAAACACAAAAAAAAAAAAAAAAGTCACCAAAATAAATCAAAATGCACTAATTCTCGCAATGTCCTTTGTGCATTTTTGTGCTGTATCTCTGCAGAATTTGATATTCTGACAAGGGAAACAAGAGGTTAAACTACCCCCCAACATACCCCCCTCCCCAGATATATTTTGTGAGATTATTGGAATTGTTTATATATTGGTCGTTCCATTACATTTTTCTAGTCGGTGTCCAGGATTTTTCTTTTGCTGTATTTGATGATGAAATTAAAATGAAATTGTACTTGTCTGTGTCATATTTTTTATTGGAATCAGATGTTCCATCTACAGTATGTTAGTGCTTTGGCTAAAACACGCTCTAGTGTAAGCAGAGTCAATTAGATATTTGGGTTACTCCCTCTTTTTGAAGCTTTCTTTCTGAACAACAAATTGTTCATTAATATCAGTAAGGTACTAATACCTAATACCCCCAGTCCCTGTAATATATTATGGTATTATTATTATCATAATTAGAAATTAGTGAAATTACAGTAAGTTCGTCCAAACCCCTGATTGTTCAGCTATTGAATCCAATTGCCAGAAAAGAAAGATGCCATCCTAGACGCTGCCTGGAAAACATGAATACAGCCCTAGGTCTATTGAAATCAGTATTTTTTGTTGCGGGTACACTGTGCTATTAGATAGCATAGCTTTCTGCTACTTTGACAATTTATACCACAACAATGACCCGTGCATTCGCTGATCGGAGAAAAGACTACAGAAGCCTACCTGAAACACAGTAGGGGACGTAAGCCCAAGAGATAAGTACCCCTCCCAACTGAGGAGAATAGTCTGACCCCTAAAGGGTTAAAGAGGTTCCTAAGCCTCAAAATGTGTAACATTGTGATTAATTGATGAAGTTTTACCTATACCATGTTTCTGCTAAATGTAAATTTGAGCGTAGCCCACAATAATTTTTTTTTCAAATGATGTTTCGTTGGGCTGCATTGTGCTCTACTTCTCTTAAACTTTTTGGATCCACTGGTTCCAATGCAGGCATGCTCCAGGCTGTACCACAACTGTTTTTCCAGGCATAAACTGCTTAGATTTAAACTGATTTGATTTAAAGTGTCTGCTAATTGTAAGTTTCTGGATCAATCAAACTAATTCAGGGCTAGTCCAATAGTGCTAAACTGGTGCTTGTGTTCCTAATATTGGAGGAAAAGGAAGGATGACAAGTGAAACAGCTATTGTCTGGGATTTTTTTTAATGTGGATGAACTACACTGGGTGACGGCAGAGATTTACTAACACACCCAATCCTGGAGTAGTAGTACTGCACCCTTCCTTTTAGTGAGTATGGGTGATACTAGTACACTTGCTCACCCATTTTTTTCTGTGCTAAAAGCCTTTAAAGGGAATCTGTAAGCTCTAGGGCATTGTCAGAGCTGCTGTTAGGACTTCTGTACCTAACAACCACTCGGGCCGGTTGCTAGGGGCGCACCGGCGTCCATAGCAGCCAGACTGCTTCTTGTTTTCTGCTCTGCTATTCCTTGATGTAGCAATGGGAGGTTGTTACTTCCCCAGCCCATTAACATTAGGTGTTGGTGATCTCAGTGATTTTAAATGACAGCTGACACTACCAGTCAGCTGTCGGTAACTGGGCCAGGCTGGGACTCCTAGTTCCACAAGTACCTTCACTTGTATCAGGTCCAGTGCCTGTAAAAGAGCCAAGTAACCCTAGTGTATCTTGAGCTAGCATTCCTCTCACCTGTTTAGCCTGTTTGACCTTTGGCTTTTGGACCTTAACTATTCTTTTTGGACTCAGATTTCATACCTGAGTATACCGAACATTGCTGACTTGGACTGCTGACTTCCCGTTATTGTGCATATTTGTCTGTTTACCGCAGGTGAGGAAACACTGCTAAGTTGTCCGCTGCCATCTAGGGCAGAGTGTGGCAAGCAGGTAGGGACAGCTGGGGCGGGTGTCAGCGACAGGGACTGCACCATCTATTTGTCTTCCCAGTCCCCATCCTAACAGCTGCAGAGAGAAAAAAATAAATGACACCTCTCTCCTAGATGATGGCTATTGTAAGATTATAAATTTACTGTTTGAGTGCAACAAACGTCACTTACTGAGCACTCGCAGAGCCGGACATGGATGGATTTGCTTTATTGAAGATCAGCTACATGGGGTAGGGTAGGGAAGACAGAAGGAATCATGGGTGTTTTCTCCCGCGGCAGCTGTTTTGCGTTGTTGGATGCTTCTTCAAGCCACAGAGTCTCTCTGGCTCATACACATGAGGAAGGAGGAGCCTATTCTTTGAAATGTCTGTGGGAGACCAGATGGTCATCAGCTTGTGAGCGTTTAATGTACGAAGTGCCAGGAATAGATCAGCTTTACATTTGGAAAGAAGCATTGTGAGTATGTGTGTGATCACACAACTAACTGAAAACTGCATATAGGTACAAATGTAGGTACAAGCTGCAAGGTACAAATGTGCATGGTGGTTTACCAATATCCTATACCACACCTTTTGTACAGAGATTGCTGTTAAGGTGGATTAGGTGGAATTCGACCAGTGTGGAGAAATGATTGAGTGAAGTGTGGCATCTGGTTGATACTGTTTACGTCATTTGTCATTTGTCGTAAGCATGCTACTGCTCTGTTCATACACTTTAAAGTACCCCCCTCGGGACTGCACAGGAATAGCTCATTGCTCCTCAGTGTTGTATGGGTGGTCGTGCCAACTGTCTCTTCATCTAATAAAATCATTGTTTACTTCTAAGCTCAAAAGTCATAGAGGTGGTGCCAATCTATAGCATATACATTATTTCTTCATCGCCCCCTTCACCCCCGTCTTGGTATATGAGACTCAGACGTTAAACAGGATTTTATAACTTTGCAAACAGTTTTATTGTCACCCAAAAGAAAGGTATCATTTGTTTTATCTGCTGTCTGTAGATCATATATTACACATTAGAGCAACACACACTGGCCTTTTAAGTTACAGTTGGTGCACGTGTGTGGCCCCTAGAAAACAGACCAGAAACTGCAGCCATGGTGGATGCAGCAGCAGAGTGACTAGCATAGGAAGCCAGAGGCAGACGATGGGGAGGTGGGGCAGAGGATGTAGCCCAGTACCTAGATATGCTGAACCCCAAGGGATGCCAACCAACAGTATTGCGTACTTCCATATTATAAATATAGCAGAGTTTTACCCATGTTTTACCCATGTTACAGAGTTTTACCCATGGTTAAAAACATAAGTTTCAACCAAAGGAGTAGATGGGTGAAGGGAAGAGGGAAGAGGGAAGAATAGATTTAGAAATTTAATTATTTTAAAGAGAACCAGTGACCCAAAAAATTGTTGTAAACCAACCAAATGTTGCCAACATATATCTGTTCTCTGCCTGCTGTTACCCGCAAAACTACATTTATTAACTCCCATGCTGGCTATGTAAATGCGGGCAAACTAGTAATTTGGCAGTCCCTGAGGCCTATTTAGTCACAGTCCTGTGGCTGGTGAGGTGCTGTAATCACACCTCCCTGGACATGATTTATAACTTTGTATCCTTGTGACCTCACACAGAGGCCGGCCTGATTGCACATACCCACCGCTGTGATACAGCAAGGATACAGAGCTGTGGATCACGCCTACAAAGGCATGATTACAGCGCCTCACAGTGGGCCTCAGGGACTGCAAAAAATTACTTTGCCCACATTTACATACAGTGCGAGAATTGATAAAATTTGTCTTGCGGGTCACATCTGGCAGGGACACAGTAAACAGATATATGTTTCTGCAGTGTATGATTAGCGGTTTTAGCAACATTTAGTAGGTTTATAACAATATTTTTTTGTAACTGGTTCGTTTTATTCTTTCTTCCTTTACTGCTCCATGCCCCTTATTAGTTCAGTTGCCAGTCTCTGTACCCTTTCCAATGAATAGGTTCCCAGAATTGCACATGTACAGTTATTACATAATAATTCATTATAGAAAAGTGGATGGGTGGATTCTCATAAATTTATATGTATTAACAAGTAAAGATAGGCCATGGTTTATGGATAAAAAAAAATACTTAAAAAATGTTATGAAAACAATTTCAAGCATGCACATTAAAATAACCAACACATTACAGCTGATTTCTAGTTTGACTCTCATAACACTTGGCAGAGGACTGAATACCTGCTTCATGTTAAACTCCTACTGGCACTGAAGTTAAATTTCAAGAACATTCTCAGTGATATGCAGTGCTAGTCTTTCATGTACAAAACACTTTCATTTTCATTAGGAATTTTATTTTCCATATTTTCTAATTTATATCTGCAGGTTTTGTTTTGTTTTATTTTTTTTATATATTTAAGAAAATTGGAGATGAACAGTGATTTAAATAAAAAAAATCATTTAACCTTAAAGTCTGTTGTGGAAAATATATATCGTAGGGGAGAAAATAACTGTGTATTGGATAGTTGTAGCATGCTGACTATAGTCATGGCCAAAAGTTTTGAGAATGATACATAATAATATTAATTTTTACAAAGTCTACTGCTTCAGTTTTTAAAATGGCAATTTGCATATACTCCAGAATGTTATAAAGGGTGCCTTCACACCTAGCGACTCGCAGCATAAATTACGCTGCGAGTCGGGTAGGTCCTGGCAGATCACTTTCACTACATACACGCAGCGGTCTGAAGGACCGCTGCGTGTATGTAATTCTGCCGGCCCCTTAACCCCTTCAGCTGCCGCACGGCTCCTGCTCCGCTCCCGCTTTGTATACATTACCTCTCCTCGCTGTACTGCTCTCCCGCCCGGCCAATCAGTGTGTTGCCCTGCCGCAGCCACTGATTTTCCGGACGGGAGAGCAGTACACCGGGACCCATGCAGCTAGGAGAGGTAATGTATAGAGCAGAGTGGGAGCGGGAGCTGAAGGGGTTAAGGGGCCGGCAGAATTACATACACTCAGCGGTTGTTCAGACCGCTGCGTGTATGTAATGAAAGTGATCTGCAAGGACCTGACAGACTCGCAGCGTAATTTATGCTGCTAGTCGCTAGGTGTGAAGGCACCCAAAGAGTGATCAGCTTAACAGCAATTACTTGCAAAGTTAATAAAGGACCAGCTAACATCGTTTCAGTGATTGCTCCATTAACACAGGTGTGGGTGTTGATGAGGACAGGGCTGGAAATCAATCTGTCATGATTAAGTAAGAATGACACCACTGGACACTTTAAAAGGAGGCTGGTGCTTGGCATCATTGTTTCTCTTCTGTTAACCATGGTTATCTCTAAAGAAACATGTGCAGTCATCATTGCACTGCACAAAAATGGCCTAACAGGGAAGAGTATCGCAGCTAGAAAGATTGCACCTCAGTCAACAATCTATCGCATCATCAAGAACTTCAAGGAGAGAGGTTCCATTGTTGCCAAAAAGGCTCCAGGGCCCCCAAGAAAGACCAGCAAGCGCCAGGACCGTCCCTTAAAAGTGTTTCAGCTGCGGGATCGGGCTATTTGCAGTGCAGAGCTTGCTCAGGAATGGCAGCAGGCAAATGTGAGGCGGAGAATCTTGGAGCAAGGCCTGGTCTCAAGGAGGGCAGCAAAGAAGCCACTTCTCTCCAGAAAAAAACATCAGGGACAGACTGATATTCTGCAAAAGGTACAGCGAGTGGACTGCTGAGGACTGGGGTAAAGTCATTTTCTCTGATGAATCCCCTTTCCGATTGTTTAGGACATCTGGGAAACAGCTTATTCGGAGAAGACGAGGTGAGCGCTACCACCAGTCTTGTCTCATGCCAACTGTAAAGCATCCTGAAACCATTCATGTGTGGGGTTGCTTCTCAGCCAAGGGAATCGGCTTTCTCACAGTCTTGCCTTAAAACACAGCCATGAATAAAGAATGGTACCAGAATGTCCTCCAAGAGCAACTTCTCCCAACCGTCCAAGAGCAGTTTGGCGATCAACAATGCCTTTTCCAGCATGATGGAACACCTTGCCATAAAGCAAAGGTGATAACTAAATGGCTCAGGGAACAAAACAGAGATTTTGGGTTAATGGCCCGGAAACTCCCCAGATCTTAATCTCATTGAGAACTTGTGGTCAATCATCAAGAGACGGGTGGACAAACAAAAACCAACAAATTCTGACAAAATGCAAGCATTGATTGTGCAAGAATGGACTGCAATCAGTCAGGATTTGGTCCAGAAATTGATTGAGAGCATGCCAAGGAGAATTGCAGAGGTCCTGAAGAAGAAGAAGGGTCAACACTGCAAATATTGACTTGCTGCATTAACTCATTCTAACTGTCAATATAAGCTTTTGTTACTCATAATATGATTGCAATTATATTTCTGTATGTGATAAAAACATCTGAAAAACACACATAAAAACCAGCGGGCAGCAGATCATGTGAAAATATAATATTTGTGTCATTCTCAAAACTTTTGGCCATGACTGTATATTTATAATTTCCATACATAATGTGAACTTACAAAACATTCTTTCAGAAATCTTTGTTTCACCAATATTTTGAGCAGTAGTTTGGTTTTGGGGACCTATAATTTTCTAACTTAGTTTTGCATAAAAATTAATGGATATTGTAAAGGCCCCCATACACCTTCAATAACTGATGACTAAATGTTATGTCGTCTGCCCGTCTTCCACATACACAGGAATGTTCGGCACACCCGGATGTTCTTGTGTTCTCTATGGGGAGAGGTAAGCCTCTCACTGCCGTTTATCTCTTTCTAAACTCAGGGGTCACCCAACCATCATCTGTAGGTGCTTAATTGCGTGGACCCAATTCACGTGAGGAGCATATTTGGCTGACATAGGTGTATGGCCACCTTAAAACCTATTGTTGGCTGTTTTTACCCCCATGTGGCAGAAGCTACTTTTCCCTCATCTGAAAAAAAGCTCCTTACCAACACCAAATATGCCAGGATGACATTTTAATAGCGGACTGGTTGTCCTTTCAGTAGGCTGCACCTAGAGGGTGATCTAATAGTGCATGAAACCTTGCCTTAACGGTCAGTGTCTTTACTTTAGATGTTGGCAACCCTGAAAATGCACATAAAATATAGCATATAGTAGAATGGTGCTTTCTCGGGCTTTAGGCTAAGATTAGGTGTAGTATCTGTTCTTTTCAGTTTATTACCTAAAACATCCCATATCAGAAGACCATAGTATGAGCAGATGATGGGAAAGTAGTACCAGGGCATATGTAGCGGCAGCGGGGGGGGGGGGGGGGCAGACTAGGGATGGCCCTTGTACTACTCCCCCATCGTCTATCTGCTCATACTATGAGCCCGAGCTCGCGGCTATTAGCGGGCATGGTGTGATCGCTGTCCCCGCTAATCAGGTAATCGGAGGCAGCTGTCAAAGATGACAGCTGCCTCCGATTGCCGCCTGCAGATGATGGTGGTGGTATAGGTGGTGGTCTGTACCTAATGCCGGCCGGGGACCGCTCCAAGATGGCGCGGTCCCCGACTCGGCACTCGTTTGTTTTCGGCTGCTGCAGCCAAAAGCAAACGAGTGCCGATCTCATTGATCTTTGCTGTATAACTATACAGCAAAGATCTCAATGACAGATCTGAGTGCATATACTAGAAGTCCCCCAGGGGGGCTTCTAGTATATGTGTAAAAGTAAAATAAAAGTGATGTTATAAGTAAAAAGCCCCCTCCCCTAATAAAAGTCAGAATCACCCCCCTTTTCCCATGTTATAAATAAAAATAATCAAATAAATAAATAAACATGTTTGCTATCGCCGTGTCCGTAATCGCCCGAAATATTAATTTATCACATTCCTGATCTCGCTCGGTAAATGGCGTAAACGCAAAAAAATCCCAAAGTGCATAATTGTGCATTTTTGGTCGCATCAAATCCAGAAAAATTGAAATAAAAAGCGATCAAAAAGTCGCATATGCACAATCAAGATACCGATAGAAAGTAAACATCATGGCGCAAAAAATGAAACCTCACAAAGCCCCATAGACCAAAGGATAAAAATGCTATAAGCCTGGGAAGTGACATATATTTGTTAACAATGGCTTGAATTTTTAACAGGCCATCAGATACAATAAAAGTTATACATGTTATATATCGTTTTAATCGTAACGACTTGAGGAACATAAATAACAAGCCCCAGGGCGAACAGCGTAAAAACACAAACCCCCCAATTTTTTTTTTTTATTTCACCATACTTTGAATTTTTTTCTGGTTTTGCAGTGTACTTTATGCAAAAATTCAGCCTGTCATTGCAAAGTACAATTAGTGGCGCAAAAAATATGGGCTCATGTAGGTTTCTAGGTGAAAAAATGCAAGTGCTATGGCTTAGACTGGCTAGTTAGGTAGACGATAAGCTAAGAACAACAACCAACAGTCCTTTTAAAGAGCTAATTCCATATAATATAGTATACCAGTATTGTATGGAATAATAAACTAGTATATAGCTATTACAAGTAACTAAAGTATATGCACAACTATCCCAAAGTCCTTTTTAGGACTAGTAGTCTGAGTGTTTAACCCCTTAACCCTTAGAGGAACAGGCCAATTTAAAATTTTGTGTTTTAGTTTTTTCCTCTTTGTGCTTAAAAGGCCATAGCAGTGGCCATAGCAGTGGCATTTTTTTCGTTGTTACGATTACAATGATATGTAACATGTATAACTTTTATATTATGTGATGGCTTGTAAAAAATTCAAACCATTGTTAACAAATATATGTTCCTTAAAATCGCTTTATTCCCAGGCTTATAGCACTTTTATTCTTTTGTCTATGGGGTTGTGTGTTTAATTTTTTGCGCCATGATCTTGACTTTCTATCGGTACCTTGATTGCGCATATGCGACTTTTTCATCGCTTTGTATTAAAATTTTTCTGGATTTGATGCGACCAAAAATGCGCAATTTTGCACTTTGTTTTTTTTTTCTCTCCCATTCACTACACTCGGACCTGGAAGTGAGGAAAATGTGTTTAAAATTGCTCTATTACCATCTTTATAACAATATTTTGTTCTATGGGGCTGTATTAGATGTCATTTTTTCCGCCATGATCTGTTCTTTCTATCAGTACCTTGCTTGCGTATATGCAACTTTTTCATCATTTTCTGTTACAATTTTTCTGGATTTTAAGTGACAAAAATTTATTTAGCACTTTGGCATTTTTTTTGCCCTTACAGCGTTTATCATACGGGATCTGGAATTCCATAATTTAATACTTTTGGCAATTCCAAACACAGCGAGACCAAATAGGTTTATTTATTTTTTTAATTTATAAAAAGGGAATTAATAAAAACTTTTATTATGGGATTGGATTTTTTAATAATGAAAAAACATTTTTATTTTATTTACAGTAATTTGAAGTCAGATCCACCCCTCTGGCAAATAGGAGGTCCCTGAAAAATGCTTGAGTCTCCTGTTGACTTTAATAGGTTTTGTTACTCAAATTGCAAAAGGACGCTGGTTGACCTCAGGGAGATCAACCAAAACACAGCAGAGATACCGTGGTTCGACGTCAGTGAGCTAGCCAGACCTTCCTCAATGTTCCGTCAATGTTCCCAGGACATTGCCCCCTGGGAAATCAAATATGCAAAAAACACTGCAGAGACACCATCACATGTCTCAACATCAGTGAGCTAGCCAGACCTTCCTCCGGGAAGGAACAACCAAGCCAAGGAATGTCTCCAGTCAAGGAAACCACCCAAGCAAGGTATCCATCCACAGACAAGAAGGCATTCCTTGGCTAGCTCACTGACATCGAGATACATGCTGGTGTCTCTGCAGTGTTTTCGCAGATTTTTTACTCAAATTGAGCACTTGAAAAATTGAGCATTGAAAAATACTCAACTTGAGTAACAAGCATTCAAGAATTTTTGTACTCGCTCATCTCCACAACTCAACATTAGATGGTGGTAAATAACAGCAGCAGTCTTGCAGTGTGCAGCAGTCTAGCAGGATGGTTCACATAAAATACAAAACCCTACATGAACACGTCAACACAGGAATATCTGACAACAACAGGACCAGAAAAAAGAATTCTGAATTATTTGTACATATATGGTTTCAATGAGCCCCACCTCTATCTGGCACCTTTAAAAGCAACTAATTAGCTAACAGGGATGTGCAGCCTATTTGCCATTGTCAGACACTTTAAAAAGTCCAGTACTCAACATTCAAATTCTCATTTAGGTCTAATCTATGTCTGACCTGTGTATGGCTGATCAACAGGAGCTGATTTGTATGTGCAAGGTGTTTGACAGCCACTATAGAAGCTGAATAGTTGTAAGGTTTTCTCAGCCATTTGCTAAGTATTGAAAGCAGATTGGCAGATGTGAGGTCATGTGACGTGTCATGTGTCCCAGATGAAGTCAAGCTGGAAAGTTTATTATAGACTTCCCATGTCACAGGGAGTAGGGTGGCAGTCATGTAAACCCATTAGAAAAGAGTATGATAATTTTAAGTAGGCACTGACAATTAGGTAACCATAGATATGAAGGGCAACTTTAGAAAAGGAACAAATTGGAGAGGTTTGGGATCAGCAACTAGTATGACTGTATTCCGAAAGTCTTGATTACCTTGCCAACAGGGAAAACTGTGGCAGTAGTAAATATAACATGTATATGCAGTATAATCACATGATAATTCTTTAAATTGGATAGATTAGGCTACATGACTCGGTACTAGCAGAGCCACTAGTTAGGAATCGATACTAGCAAACTTCCCCAAACAGGTATGACATGTTTTTGTGATATTTCCAATTTATAGAATTTAGACCCTTCATGGAAAAGTGGAATTGATGAATTAATTCTATTAATGTTACGGCAAACATTACCTTGTCTTAAGCCTTTTCTAAATAAAAAACTATATAGAAAGCAAGTTTTTGTACTACAAACTTTGTGCATTAAATAATGTTACATATAATGGCCATTTGCCTTAATCATGGTTTCTTTCTGGACTGTTAAGTTGGTGGCTTATCTGTATTTTCTTATTGTTTTGTTCCACCATGTATTTCCACCTAAAGAATCTCCAAATATTCATCTTACTCATGGATATTGGCCTGTTACATAAAGGCACACCTCTCACTATTTCCTATAATATGATCCTGTCTGAACAAACTGTTATCCTGTAAATTAACCGCCCAGTCAGAGCTATCAGTCAGCCATGTCTCAGTTTTTCCCAATATGTCATAAGTTTCCAGTTCCGTTCTAGTTCCTCGGGCCTCTACTATTGGTCAGAATACAATTTAGGGCATTTTTGTAGTATGTGAGTATTTTTACTTTAAACCTATTAACTTTTCCACCATTTCCCTCTATTCAACAAGCTTCCCTTATAAGTTTCACTTTCTTCTCCACACCATCTTAGCCATCCCATCTGCAATTGCCCCATTTCAATTCTTTGTTTAAACACTTTCCAACTTCTTATTATTCTTGTCCTCAAGAAAGATGTACAGTACCTTCTCTATTCAAACAGAGCTACAGTATTTCCTACAGAAGAGTAGAATTTCCTACAAATTTCTGCCCAGTCCTACATGAGCCCAAAACCTTTTTTCCATAAAATCCTGCTGTCTCTCTGAAACAAGAAAATACTATATTGCCTAAGACTTCCTGAATTTTAAGAGACGTTGCACCAATTTCTGACTTAGTCAAAAGTTACTCCACTTAGATTCAAGTAAAATAGTATAGTACAGACATCCTTGTCACTTGTCATGGGCTTGACTTTTCCACAGGCTTTCACTTTTGCAATAGAGCTGCTGCAGGATGTGTCTTCCGAAAGTTTTTATTAATAAACTTATAGAATGTGGTTTTGCATGACAGCCTTTCACCACAATATTCTTCTCTTACTTGCACTCTAACTTACACAGGGTTAGTGAAAGAAGGTCATGACCTCAAATTGTTGTGAAAGACTGGTACTCCTACAAGATGCATTTGAATATATTAAAAGTAGAGAAAGTAAAAGTAGGCATGTCTGTAGAAGACAGTGGCCTAATCTTAATAATTAGACGAAGCAAAGGGCTTTGTTTGATCTGCGCTCCACTCAACATGGCGTCAGCCTGTCAGCGCTGTTCCACTTTCTACCGCTCCTCCCAGGGTGCTGGGAAAAGCTGTCTCACCCTCTTCACCATTAGGAATGCCCCTGGAGAGATTTCTCCCATTCATCACTGTGCACATGAGCCTTAACGATCCAGCACATGTGCATTATTCAGACACGTGATGAATAGGAGTAATCCTGCATGGGGCATTCCTATTGAGGGAAGAGGGCAGGGAGGAGGGACAGAGAGCTGGTGCAGTCCTAGGGCACGGGTACTCTAGGCCACTCCAATTAAACAGGGCTCCAAGTTTAAAAGTTGTTTTTTTTAGGACAATTACTGCATCAGCTACCGAACTGACCCCAGTACAGGTCTTGGATTAAAAGCAACTATCAGACAGTGAAAGCGGTTTGGGGGGGGGGGGAGGGAGGGTGTACAGACTGTAGGTACAAAGTCGCTTTAAGTGTATTCACAGTTCTACGTCACTTTCTTCTCCAAAAGAGTATAGGCTGCTCACTGGTTGGTTTCTGGCAGATACACCTAGTTCTTAGGCCTTATTCTCACACTTCGTAATCCACTGAGTTTACGGATTATGAAGCTGCACAGTGGACTGGTAGCCTTCCCAGTGTAATGTATCAATATGATTAGAGATGAGCGAATCAGTCAAAAATACGTTTAGCGAGATTCGCAAATATTTATATGCAAACGTATCTCATTAAAACAGCCAAACCTACAATAGCTACAATAACTACAAAAGTGGGACTATTACAGAGTAATGTTTTGTTCAACAGCTATTGACAGTGCTAAAAAAACGGGAAAATATCAAAAACCTTGGAAGAAGGTTGCAGCTGTCAGTAAGACCCAGTGGTCAGGAGAGTACTAGCCAGGCTGGTATTGTGGAATGGTTCCAGCTCCCTGGCAGTCAGTAGTCAATCAAGGAGCCACCAATCATCTGAAGGGCCCTCATTGTGCTAGGTTTTTCCGAAGCTTTCTGGCTTATGCTCCAGGCAGCATTGAAACTCCAGGGGTTGCTAGGGTTAGGGTTAGGCCCGAAAGCAGTCAAGAGAGTCAGGCAGGCGAATCTTCTTACAAAGCAACAGAATCGAAAGCATGCCACTGGAGTAAGACAGCCTTGGAGAGGAAACTTTAATCCCTGACTACGATGATGATGTGGCAGACCGCCACATAGAATCTTGGAGCACAGGCATTATCATCTTCATCAGGGAACGAAGTCAGTGTCAGGTCCCAACCACAACTCATGGTTCCAGAGGAACACCAGGGGTACACCATCAGCTAGAGGGCACAAGCGTTTAGGAAGGCCCAGGGTACACCAAGGGGTACATTATTAGCTAGAGTGGCATTCAGGAAGGCCCAAGCACTCAATGGGTACCCCAAAGCAGTGTCTGCACTCAACATTAGTCAAGCAGTGCACCTACTACAAAGAACCTTCGACTGCGATCAGAGGTGTGGTAGTTTTCCTGTCTCGGTGGTGGCAAAAACCTTACTATATGTACCATGTGTGATCATAAAGTGGTCGGGTTTCGGTTCAAACCCAGGTACAACTTCCAGGCACGCAACGCCCTTCACAAGATCCAATGCCACAACCCCACTTTTATAGATGAGGGGGTTAGTAGTGGTAGGCCACAGTATAATAGATGAGGGGAGTAATAGCAGGCAGCAGTATTGTAGATGAAATAAAGCAACAAGTTTTACTGGACTGCTGGATTGCTTACTCCTGGATATACACTTGTGAAAAATGCCAATGATGTTAGTGTGAATAATAGTAGCCAGATAAAATTGTGAACTTGAACCAATAACATTGGCTTTACTTAGTAAGGGTCCTTGCACACTATGGAATTAGCGCAGAATTTTGAGCAGAGTTTGCACCACAGACTCTGCTTAAAGTTCCTCCTGTCCCATTGATTTCTTTAGAATTAATGGAACAGGCGGATGGTTTCTGCATGGATGTCGCTTAAAAATTTGTACTAAATGAATGAATGAAGGAATGTATGAATGGACCCTTAGTTTTGACATGTAAGAAAACACAGGATATAATGATTAAGAAGTACAGGAGATGCCCCTGTGAAATGGCAATAATCCCCTTTTTATATACCAAAAGTTTTGAGAATGACACAAATATATTTTCACATGATCTGCTGCCCTCTGGTTTTTATGTGTGTTTGTTTTTATGTTTTTATGTTTTTATCACATACAGAAATATAATTGCAATCATATTATGAGTAACAAAAGCTTATATTGACAGTTAGAATGAGTTAATGCAGCAAGTCAATATTTGCAGTGTTGACCCTTCTTGAGGACCTCTGCAATTCTCAATCAACTTCTGGACCAAATCCTGACTGATAGCAGTCCATTCTTGCACAATCAATGCTTGCATTTTGTCAGAATTTGTTGTTTTTTGTTTGTCCACCCGTCTCTTGATGATTGACGAAGTTCTCAATGGGATTAAGATCTTGGGAGTTTCCAGGCCATGGACCCAAAATCTTTATGTTTTATTCCCTGAGCCATTTAGTTATCACCTTTGCTTTATGGCAAGGTGCTCCATCATGCTGGAAAAGGCATTGTTGATCGCCAAACTGCTCTTGGACGTTTGGGAGAAGTTGCTCTTGGAGGACATTCTGGTACCATTCTTTATTCATGGCTGTGTTTTTAGGCAAGACTGTGAGAGAGCCGATTCCCTTGGCTGAGAAGCAACCCCACACATGAATGGTTTCAGGATGCTTTACAGTTGGCATTAGACAAGACTGGTGGTAGCGCTCACCTCGTCTTCTCCGAATAAGCTGTTTTCCAGATGTCCTAAACAATCGGAAAGGGGATTCATCAGAAAAAAACTTTACCCCAGTCCTCAGCAGTCCACTGCCTGTACCTTTTGCAGAATATCAGTCTGTCCCTGATGTTTTTTTCTGGAGAGAAGTGGCTTCTTTGCTGCCCTCCTTGAGACCAGACCTTGCTCCAAGAGTCTCCACCTCACAATGCGTGCAGAAGCATTCACACCTGCCTGCTGCCATTCCTGAGCAAGCTCTGCACTGCTGGTAGCCCGATGCCGCAGCTGAAACACTTTTAAGGGACGGTCCTGGAGCTTGCTGGTCTTTCTTGGGCGCCCTGGAGCTTTTTTGGCAACAATGGAACCTCTCTCCTTGAAGTTGTTGACTGAGGTGCAATCTTTCTAGCTGCGATACTCTTCCCTGTTAGGCCATTTTTGTGCAGTGCAATGATGACTGAACGTGTTTCTTTAGAGATAACCATGGTTAACAGAAGAGAAACAATGAAGCACCAGCCTCCTTTTAAAGTGTCCAGTGGTGTCATTCTTACTTAATCATGACAGATTGATCTCTAGCCCTGTCCTCATCAACACCCACACCTGTGTTAATGGAGCAATCACTGAAACGATGTTAGCTGGTCCTTTTAAGGCAGGGCTGCAATGATGTTGAATTGTGTTTTGGGTGATAAAGTTTGCAATATTGACTTTGCAAGTAATTGCTCTTAAGCTGATCACTCTTTTTAACATTCTGGAGTATATGCAAATTGCCTTTTAAAAACTGAAGCAGTAGTGTCAGGAATCGGTGACACCAGACACACAGAGACAGTGAGCCCTAAGCTCAGCCCCACCCACTGACTCTACCTACTTGCCCCCCTAGGCTAAACCCTAGGGCAGAAACTGGGCGGCGGTCCTTGTACTGGCTTGGTGGGACAAAAAGACAAGACAGACAGACAAAACACAATAAAGAATGGTCGACAGTCCGGGTCACAACAATCGGGCAGTGCAGTACAAAAACACAATCCAAAAAGCAAGGTCAATTAACAGGCAATATGGTCAGGGTCAGGCAGCAAGCAGGGATAGTCAGAATACAAGGCAAAGTGGACAGAATAAACACAGAGCTAAACAGAGGCAGAAGCAGGCTGAGACAAGCTCAATATCCGGCAGTGAGAGGCAGGCTGGCACACACTATATAGGAGACCAGAGGTCTAGTGCAGGAGCTGATTGGACCAGACCCCTGATCTCCTCAGAACACCTGGGGCAAGAGCAACCTGACTGGCAGAGAGAACAGTCAATAAGACTAGCTAACCAGCATCATAGTTAACTCCGGAGTGGCCAGGAGTATCTCAGGCAAAGCGGGTGTGGCTGAACAAACACAGAAGGAAATAGAGCAGTGTTCAGACAAGGTTCAGGACACTGCACAAACACACAAAAACACCGAATATCAGCGCCATCTCAGGCGCGCAGCATGAGCCAAGGGGCGCACAAATTTCGGCACAGGCACATTCATGACAAGTAGACTTTGTAAAAATTAATATTTGTATAATTCTCAAAACTTTTGGCCATGATACAGTCCAAATGTATAGTCTGCTGTAAAGGGACCTTCATGGCTGCCAAAAGGCTCCCTGTGGCGAGTTACTTCTTGGAATATTTGTGCTAACCATGTTTTTTGTGTTCCACAAACCCCTTTTACATGGCCTAGAGTGTTGATGTGTAAACTTAAAGGAGTTGTCAGGGATATTTTCATAAACTAGCATTGCATTGACCTCTGTGGGTGATGCATATTCTACATACACTTCTATTTGTTATTTAAAACGCTTACTGTGTTCTCAGGCTTAGTCACATGACCCCTCTGCCTGTGTTTTCTTTACTTCCTGTGATGTCACGTTCCTTTTCTGTTTCCTGTTCCTAACAGTAAGGGAACAGTGAGTCATCAGGTGGGCGGGGTTATGCATCCACATGGATTTAGCCACACCCCTAACATCTAACTAACATCTGAGCCCAGAAGAAACTGCAGCAGTAAGGAGAGCATGACAGACTACAATCTCTGTACAGCACTGCAGCATAGGTTGGGACTATAAACAGTAACTAAAGCAACTATGGGGGTGATTTATCAAAATTGGTGCAGAGGAACAGGGAAGCAGTTGCCGATAGAAACCAGTCAGATTCTAGGTTTCATTTTTCAAGGACTTTTTAAAAATGAAAGAAGCGATCTGATTGGTTGCTAAGGGTTATTTCTCCCCTGCTCCTCTGCACAGGCTTTGCTACAGATGTACAGTGTTAGGGCAGTGCTGCTGCTGTCTGTAATATGGAGAGGAGAAAGGATACTTCACCTCATGACAGTCACCATTCTATCTATTTCTTGCTGAGGTAAACCTGCAGCTGAATCTTGCCTCATAGAACCCCCCACTTGTAGGATGGCTACTGAAGTGTATGTGTAATCCAGGACTACAACTCCTAACATGTACATATGTGCTGGGGTTTGTAGTTCTACAACAGATAAAAGAGTGAAGAAACTAGTTGATTTGATAACATAAGTAATTGGCAACACATCTGTGACTGTTCATACTGCAGGTTGCACGCTGCTAGTGGCTTAAAGAGAACCAATCACGGGCAAAAATGATTTTTTTTTTATTCCCTAATTAGATGTAAATCTTAATTTTAACATTATTTGTAAATATAATTAATTAATTTTAAAGCTGCGTTTTTAAAATATTTCTGTTTTACTTTCCTGCCTCGCGCCGGCTCTTTTCAAAAGAGCCGGCTCGAGACAGGAAACTCCCGTCATGCAGAGCGGCAGCAAGGCCGGTGGGGGCCCGCCATCTTGATGACGTCACTTGCGTTCCACCGCTGGAACGCAAGTCACGTCTTCAAGATGGCGCCCCCCCCCCCCCCGGCCTAGCTACACCAAACAAGCGGATTAGGTAAAGTATAAGACTGTAAAGGCAGTCTGTATCTTCATGAAGTCTATTTATGAAGATACAGACTGCCTTTGCAGTCTGTATCTTATGCCTTACCTACTACTCTGTGCCGGTGCAGCAGGGCCGCGCCGCCATCTTGATTACGTCTTTGCGTTCCACCGCTGGAACGCAAGTTACGTCATCAAGATGGCGGCGCCGGCCTTGCTGCACAGAACGGAGGATTAGGTAAAGTAGAAGATACAGACTGTAAAGACAGTCTGTATCTTCATAAATAGACTTCATGAAGATACAGACTGCCTTTACAGTCTGTATCTTCTACTTTACTTACTCTGTTCTGTGCAGCAAGGCCGGCGCCGCCATCTTGATGACGTAACTTGCGTTCCAGCGGTGGAACGCAAAGACGTAATCAAGATGGCGGCGCCGGCCCTGCTGCACCGGCACGAAGTAGTAGGTAAGGCATAAGATGCCGACTGCAAAGGCAGTCTGTATCTTCATAATTAGACTTCATGAAGATACAGACTGCCTTTACAGTCTGTATCTTCTACTTTACCTAATCCTCTGTTTCTGTGCAAGCAAGGCCAGGCGCCGCCATCTTGATGACGCAACTTGCGTTCCAACGGTGGAACGCAAATGACGTCATCAAGATGGCGGCGCCCGGCCTTGCTTACACAGATACGAAAGAGTAGGTAAGGCATAAGATACAGACTGCAAAGGCAGTCTGTATCTTCATAGATAGACTTAGGGAAAGATATACTTTAATATTAGGGACAGTGAAATTTAGATGATAGGTTCTCTTTAAGTACAGACAAAAAAACTAAAAGTGCAGCAGCAATCTACAGGTGCAAGTGCTTACCGTATATACTCCTCCCAGCGTACACACGATAAACACCTGCTCTGTAGATATTAAAAAGTAAGGATCTTAGCAAACTATTTGATCAAACAGAGTGTACTATGTCACTAACGTTAACGTGTCCTCAGAGACATGGTCCTTACTTTAGCATTTTCACACTAGCAATGGCCTCTCCTGGGCTTAAATAAGCCTACAAATGGGCAGATAGGAGCCAAATGATCTCTTTTATAGCACCCTTGGGACATGGATGGAGTGCAAGCCAACAGTAGGTAGCCACACCCCCCACATTCAACAGAAAATGTTGAATGTGGGGGGTGTGGCTACCTCCTGTTGGCTTGCACTCCACCCATGTCCCAAGGGTGCTATAAAAGAGATCATTTGGCTCTTATCTGCCCAGTTGTAGGCTTATTTAAGCCCAGGAGAGGCCATTGCTAGTGTGAAAATGCTAGAGAAGGGATGTACAGTGTTAGGGCAGTGCTGCTACTGTCTGTAATATGGAGAGGAGAGATGATACTTCACCTCACATTTCCAATAAGAGAAAAATGTTGGACAACCTCTTTAAAGCGACTCTGAACCCACAATCTGCCCCCCACCCCCAAACCACTTGTACCTTCGGATAGCTGCTGTAAATCCAAGATCTGTCCTGGGGTCAGTTCGGCAGGTGATGCAGTTATTGTCTAAAAAAACCAACTTTTAAACTTGCAGCCCGTGCCAAACAGGAGTATCTGTGCCCTAACTTTGCACAACCTCTCTGCCCCTCCTCATCATTAGGAATGCTCCAGGCAGATTGCCTCCTATTCCCCACCTGTGTCAGCCCGGCACATGAGCTGGATCGTTAAGGACCTGTGCAATGTTCAGCATGGAGAAAATGTTTCAGCGGCATTCCTAATGATGTGGAGGGTGGGGAGGAGGGACGGTGCAAAGAAGGGGTGGTGCAAAGTTAGGGCACAGACACTCCCGTTTGGCACGGGCTACAAGTTTAAAAGTAGTTTTTTAGGACAATAACTGCATCACCTGCCAAACGGACCCCAGGACAGATCTTGGATTTAAAGCAGCTATCTGAGGGTACAAATGGTTTGGGGGGGGGGGGGGGTCAGATTGTGAGCACAGAGTCACGTTAAAGTCATGTAGAACTGGCTCCAGTCGGAGGCCTACTAGGAGACCAGTAGTTGCAGAAAAGCCCTTATTGTTTTTATTTTATTTTCTGCCTTTAAGTAGTTCTTAGACACAGTAGTTTTTTAGAGACAGACTAAGTAAAAAATATGTCCTTTCAGAGTGAATTGGTAGCAGTCACTGGTAGGAGTACATGACCTAGGCTGACTAGTCTATAATTTGGCTGGAATTATTTCCCTAACAAAGCTAGGACTAATGGTGCGTTTAGACAGAGAGATTTATCTGACAGATTTTGGAAGCCAAAGCCAGGAACAGACTATAAACAGGGAACAGTTCATAAAGGAAAAGCTGAGATTTCTCCTCTTCTCACATCCATTCCCGGCTTTGGCTTCCAAAATCTGTCAGAAAAATCTCTCTGTGTAAACGCACCATAAGTTTCTGCACAGCAGGCATGCTGACAGAGAGAATCTCAGGAGGACTTGGGAACACAGAACTTTCTAGTGGCTTTTATGTGAGTAGGAAGGTCATGTGATCTACTTTACAGCTCACTTCAACATATGATCCATCAGAGGTGGCAGTACAGGATATATATATATATCAGCTACGGTTTATGCAAGTAATACAGAGCAACATAATATATGTTAGACATGTTCTGATTCACAGAACCCATACTTGATTATTCACATTTGCCACTCTGATGTAATTGTTTAACCACTAGATTACCCATGGTGTACGGGTATGGCATGACCACACGTGCCCAAACGACCCATTCCATGCTGATTTCATGCTGATTTCATGCAGTGTAAACATGAGGTCTAGCTGCTATCAACAGCCCAGTCATTACCGTCAATGATGGGCAGTAGCGATTGCGTTTCAGTGTTTAAAGTTTCACTTTCTTCATAGAAAACTTTTGACATATCATAGAGACATGTTAAAAGTTTTGATTGGCCCGGTTTTGAGTGTTCAGACCTGTACTGATCATCAGAACAAGCGGGAAGAGGACTCCATAGACTGTGCCACTTTAACTGTGTAAGTGAAAAGAGCAACTCCTATCACTTCCCGATTGGGAATGCAAGGGTCCACATGGTTTTCCCTTGCTGCCGAAAGTCCTATACTTACCTCGGTGAATTCTAATCCTCGATCTTCTTATAGAGTCTCTCTCAGGCAAACTCTTTAGGAAGATTGCAGTTAACACTGATCAATGCTATGCAATTGCATACTACTGACCAGTGGTAGCAGTCTAATGATTGCATGTAATAGTCCCCTAGGAGAACTTGGAAAAACTAAATAAGCAAAATTTTTTTACAAATATGCCAAAGCTCCACCCCTAATAAGTTTAAAGTTTAAATCACGCCCATTTCACAAATAAAACATGAAAAAATTATTAAAAAAAAAACAAAAAAAACCAATATTTTAAATATAGCGTGCTCAATCAGCTCCCTAAAATTTGTGAAAATTGTTTCCCAATTTTACCCCAGAAGAAATGTTTTTGGTTTTCATCATACATTTTATGGCAAATTTAAAGGCACCATTGTTCCTTAAAAATCAAGCCCTTATATGGCCTTATAGATGGAAAAATAAAAGTGCTATGGCTTTTAGAAGGCAAAAAGGGAAAAACAAAAATGCAAAAATGAAAATTGGCCTGGTCATTAAGGTCAGTTTTGTCCCAGTCCTGAAGTGGTTAAGCAGTGAGGCTTTCATTTATGCAATAAAACAATCTGATGTTTCAGTCAAAGATTGACCTTCCTTTCTCCATTAGTTTGCTGAAAAAAATAAATGTAGAAGGAGCGAGCATTATAAGGTAAATAGCAACCTATAATTGCTCCAACAGAGGAGAATGATGCTCACGACACTCAGCAAATACATTACTACATTAGCAAGAAGAATGGGTACAATAATCCTTCACAGAGGTTTGTTTATAATTTCTTTGGTGTCCAAATAATTTTCCTTTTTATCCTGCTGGTAACTGTTACCCAATCTGACTGTTCTATATTAATGACAATGACTACACTTTGTATTCTATCCTGCAGACAGTAATTTACTCAATCATGCACATTTTTCTCCTTTCCATCATACTAATTTGGAACCTTTTATGTGGTTTCAAACCAGGACTGGCTTCAATAAGAAAATAAAAAAAAATTATGTATACTTTGTGTTTTTTTTTGTTTTTTTTTTTATTTAAATTAATTTAACTGTATAAAACATGCAGAACTGTACTCTATGTCACAGAGTTCTTAGACAATCCTAACAATGCTACCATAACCAGAACCTAAAAGGTTATTCTCTAGTCTACCCCTTTTACATTCTGGCGAATCTGCTATTGTAAGCTGTAAAAGTGCAAAGGTATTTTAGTGAACATATGGTTATGATCAGCATCTTAGGGTGTTTGCTAACGCTATATAGGAGCCAGAGAAGATCGGCATGTTTTCTGTCTGTGTAGATGTCACATTAAAGTTCGGGCTTGGACTTTAAAAAAAAAAGCCCGGAGGAGGTGGCTGAACATAACAAGCGCAGGACCCCTCTATGCCTACTGACTGGCTGGGTGGGCCGACACATCACAGGTCCCTACTCCTAGAAGCGACCAGGGAGTGGGAACGGAGCGGAGAATAGCAGACCCCAGCACTGATGCCGGGGAGGTAAGTGCATGTTGTTATTTTCAGCCACCTCCTCCCCGGCTGTACAAAAAAAATAAAAAAAGTCTGTGCCCTGACTTTTCCTTTAAGCAACAAACTGTTACCTAATAATTATTACTGATCTAAAATGTGGATATTGTCATATTTCTCCAATATTCTAAATGCCGTTCTAGCAGATAAGGGTATAAACAGTGGTGTAGCTACCATAAAGGCAGGGTAGGCAGTTGCTATGGGGCCCATGCAGGAGAGGGGCCCTAGATGCACAGGGAAGATAAGAATCTCCTGTGTCCTTCTGCTTAACCCCTTATGTACTGCAGTGTGTAAGTGACCCAGTGTTCACTTACATGCTGCAACATAAAAAAGTGTTAATATACAGAGGACATAGAGATCTTTGCTTCACTCCTCTGATAACCCCTGACCTCTGTTTTCCGGCTGCTGCAATCAAGTAGAAACATGTGCCAGAGGTCAGGGGTTATTAGTGCATGAGCAGTGAAGCAGTGATCTCTTTGTCTTCCTTTGTGTTGCAGCATGTAAGTAAACATTGGGTCACTTACACACTGCAGAACATGGGGGGTTAAGCAGAAGGTAGTCTGCTCCTGTATCTATGTATTTAAAGTGACTCTGTATCCACAATCTGACACCCCCCACCCCCTCCAAACCGCTTGCACCTTCGGATAGCTGCTTTTAATCCAAGATCTGTCCTGGGGTCCGTTCAGTAAGTGATGCAGTTATTGTCCTAAAAAACTACTTTTAAACTGGCAGCCCCATGCCAAACGGGCGTGGCCTAGATTGTATATGCATTATGCTGGCACAACCTCTCTGTCCCTCCTCCCCACCCTCCTCATTATCAGGAATGCCCCAGGCAGATTGTCTCCTATTCCTCAGTTGTGAGCTGTGTGAATACTGAGCATGGGCTGGATCGTTAAGACACCTGTGCAATGTTCAGCATGGAGAAAATGTTCCAGTGGCATTCCTAATGATGAAGAGGGTGGGGAGGAGGGACAGAGGGGTGGTGGAAAATTAGGGCACAGATATTCTAAGCCCCTAAAAGTTTTTTTTTTTGGGACAATAACTGCATCACTTGCCGAATGGACCCCAGGACAGATCTTGGATTAAATGCAGCTATCCAAAGGTACAAGTGGTTTGGTGGGGTCAGATTCTGGGTATAGAGTCGCTTTAAGCAAAAGGGCTCTTATAGTTAAATACATTGGACTGACAGAGCAAGCAGCCATTGTCTCTCTGCTCTGCCAATCACTTTTGTAGCTGCTTCTGCCTCTGGTCACAAGAGATTTTAGTTTTTGGCCACATCACCGAGCCTATATATATATAGTGTTGTGCGTAGGGGAGGGGGGGGGGTCTGTAAAGTTTTTTGCTATGGGGTCCAATGAATCCTAGCTACGTCCCTGGGTATAAACATAAAAGAACTTCTGCCACAATAGAGTTCTACCCTGTATTGTTTTGCCAAACATATCCCTAACTTTTGTGATTAGTATATTTGATTTGCGAGTTAAATTTAAGGAAAACGTTAAAAGTTTACATTGTTATATTACAACATGAAAATAGGGCATTTAAGTAGAAGCATACAATGGTGATTTTTTCATCTCAACACAATTTATTGAAACAAAAGCCAACAGTGGTGGTTATACCCCAACAAAAATTGTCAATGTCTCAATAACTTGTCGTATGCCCTTCAGCATCAATTATAGGTTAACAACGATGTCTCATGTTGTTCTCAAATTGACTTATTGTCTATTGAGGCCTGGCATCCCACTTTTTTTGAAGGACAGCCCTTAGGTCATTGACATTTTGAATATGAAGTTTTGAGCCTTTACATGAAGACTTTCCAGACCCAGATTGAGGTCTGGAAAAAAGTGCAGGTCACTTAATTTGAGGGACCCCAGTCTCCAGTAGCTTCTCCTTAATTATGTAACCATGATAAGCTGGAGCATTGTCGTCCATGAAGATGAAATTAGGTCTGTGCTGTTTATTCAGAGGCACAATGACTGACTGAATGATTTATATTATTCAAGTAGTATGGGATTATCAATGTACCATTCATAAAGTGTAGGGCAGTTCTGTATTGACAAGATACACCTGTCCTCATTGTGATGCCACCACCAAGCACCACCTAACAAGCTTTATGTTGAGAACAGAAAGTTGTAAAAAAAAAGTACTGAAAAATTTAACAGTTGGACACATGCATTTAAAAGTTTAGAGAAGGTCACATTATTTTTACTTGGAAAAGGCTACAATGCATTTTAAGTTCATCCTAAAATTTCACTCACTCACAAACAGGAAAACCCCTCAAAATAAAAAGAATTGCACTTTTTTTCAATTTCAATGCACAAATGTTTTTTTTCTGGTTTTGCTGCATATTTTATGGAAAAATTAAGTCTGTCATTGCAAAGTAGAATTGGTGTCACAAAAAATAAGGGCTCATGTGAGTCTGTAGGTGAAAAAATGCATGCACTCTGGCCTTTCAAAGGAGGTTAAAATGAAAGCCCCAAAATGAAAATTTGCTTAGTTCTTAAGGGGTTAAAGGAGTAGTAAAGAGATAAAGAGACATGTAACATATTGATAGAAAAATCCAGGATGGACTAGGTAATCTAGTACAGTAGAATATCATAGATTGTCAGTGTAAGTATCTGACGACTCTTCCAATCTAAGAAGACGACAAGACCAACTTGAGGCTGCACATGCTTTTTACCTCATGATCCTTGCACCACAACCCGGAAAAAACAAAACAAAGAGGGGTGGGAGGAAACATAGAAAGGCCCACAAGGAATCCACAGGAGACATGAGTGACCAGGAACAACAGGAAATCCCCTCAAGCAATAACCTTGAGGTAAATATATCTTCTTTATCACTATCTGATAAAGAAATGACTGTCATTTTGTCATTGTAATTTTGCACAAATAACAACATGAATTGGTTTACACTGGATAAGGAACTGCTGTTTTTATATAAAAAATTTTTACAATTAAGACTTTTTTTTCGCTAACCAGACTGTCGCACCTACCTCCACCCCACAACTCCCACAAGCAGAACTCAGGAACTTTGGGACTCAAACCCCAGAGTAATTTTTACCCTCCCCCTCTGATAATTGCACTGAGGCCTTCATCAAACTAGTAGCATCTGAAATTGAGGAACTCATCATCAAACACCTGACGGACAACAAAGAGGTGACATTAAACCTGCTGTTAAAGGGTGTGCCCTGGTTATTATGAATACCTCACACTACATTACAGAGATTATGGGACAACTGTCTGATACCAAGGTGTAAAAAAGTTGACAAACAATCCAACACTCACATACAAGACAGAACTGAAGTCCATTATTGACATTGCCCTTGAGAATGACATAATTGATGAAAAATGAGAGGACTGTCTGATACCTGCACACCCCTATATCCCCCACCCTATACACTCTCCCCAAAATTCATAAGAACTTGCTTAATGTCCGGGCCACCCAATAGTGTCAGGAAGAGGCTCTTTGTTTAACAACTCTGCAATTTTAGATTTATCTAGATTGGCTACTCAAACCATATCCACGAGATCATATATAAAAGACACCTTAGACAAAAATATCAGACATCACAAGTAATCCAGACACCGTGCTGGCATCATTTGATGTTATGGTGCTGTACACCTCCATTGAACATGCTAGGGGGCTGGAGGAAATACAAGCATGTGTACAAGACTTATCCCAAGACTGTGGTCATTTTGTGATCTCTTTGCTAACATACATCCTTGAACCAGAGCTGTGGAGTCGGTAAGCCGCAGCTCCGATTTCGACTCCTGAATTTTTTCAGGACCGACTCTGACTCCTACTCCTGCTCCTTCATAAATGGCCAGTCATATACTGTACCAGTGGAGTTATTTATCACACTGGCTCAGCAGCTTCTCCCTAATGTCCTACATGATCCTGGGGTGATTTCTGAGGGAATGAGGAAAGATATAAAGCAGATTCTTCTGTGTGTGTGTGTGTGCAGTGGATGCAGCCAGTCTCCAGCCTCCATGTCCTGAACTACTCACAACTAGACTAGAAGGAGCAGGTCGTCTTTTCCTGCTGACAATCTTCTATGTTTCTAACTAAATATTCACCATACACACAGAAACACTGCTAACAATGCCAGATACCTGTGATATAGAGGTCAGCCATAGTGATATCATGGGGTCACTGTGGGTGTGGGGGCATGCCATAGCACACACACAGCCTGCTGCAGCCATAGCATACACACACAGCCTGCTGCAGCCATAGCAAACACTCACACAGCCTGCTGCAGCTATAGCACACACACACACACACACAGCCTGCTGCAGCCATAGCATACACACAAAGCCTGCTGCAGCCATAGCACACACACACAAACACACGCACACAGCCTGCTGCAGCCATAGCGCACACACACACACACATACACACAGCCTGCTGCAGCCATAGCACACACAAAGACTGCTGCAGCCATAGCATGCACACACACACACACACATAGCTGCAGCCATAGAACACTGAAGAAAAACACCTCATTGATGACAGAGGTTACTGCTACACTACTTATGTCTTCTCCTCCTCCTGATCAATATTACACAGGATATCTTCATATTACACTGCTGCTCATATACAATCATCCAGCATCCAGGAAGAGAACAGCACAGATCTCCCCCTACACAATGGACTCTTCCAGCTCAGAAACAAACTGCCAAATAGTGACCGACAACTTTTCCTCGACCCCCCCCCCCCTTATCTAATAGGGCCAGTGTCCTATTAGAATGTTGATCATAATATATATTGATGAGCAAAACTTACAAAATTTATATCAAAACTCAATTCTTAATTATTGTAGGATTTTTTTTAAAGCTGAAGTCGGACTCGGTACATTTTTTCCGACTCCAGCTAATACTAGCTCCGACTCCGACTCCACAACTCCGACTCCACAGCCCTGCCTTGAACTACAAGCAATGCAAGGGGGCCACAATGGGATCCAATGTAGCACAAACTTACGCTAATATATATATTGCACACATCAAGGATAGACTAGATGGACCCAGTGATCTTTTTCTGTCGACAATCTTCTATGTTTCATCTATCCATCTGATATCTATCCATCTATCTATCCTTACAAGTGTACACATATAGTACAGATACATTGATGACATCTTCCAATAATGGTATGGTTCCCTTGACAAGCTTCTGGACTTTTAAAACATCAAAAATATACACCCAGAACTGAGATTCACACTTGTACATTCCCTGCAGGAATTACAGTTTCTAGACACCCAAGTTTAAAAACAGGGCAATACTTTGGAGACTGATCCATATACTAAACCGACCAACAGAAATAATCTTTAAAGTGACACTGTCACCCCCTTTGTTCATTTTGACATCTCTACACAGGTGTAAAGGGTAAATTTAGTGTTTTTCATACCTTATTTCATATCATATGTCATGGTGCTTGTTCAAGTAAAAAGTGTCCTTTTATCATCTGCAGATTGTATTAAGTGGGCGTGGCCTCGCGGCACTAGCGCCACATAACCCCGCCCACAACGGCACAATTGGCCCCGCCCCCTCGCCGGCCATTGGAACAGGCTGGCCGAAAGGTCTAGACTCCACCCCCTTTACGTTGGACAACCAATGGGCGTCAAGGGGGCGGGGTCAACCGTGCCGTTGTGGGCGGGGTTATGTGGCGCTAGTACCGCGAGGCCACGCCCACTTAATACAATCTGCAGTTGATAAAAGGACACTTTTTACTTGAACAAGCACCATGACGTATGATATGAAATAAGATATGAAAAACACTAAATTTACCCTTTACACCTGTGTAGAGATGTCAGAATGCACTAAGGGGGTGACAGTGTCACTTTAACTCTTTGACAGTAATCACCCCAAAAACATGGTTTAATTCCTTCCCTGGAGCAAACTCAAAAATGATGCTTTCTGTAAAATACTGTCTTTACTAGCAGATGTCAGTAATTTAGAAAGAAGAGGTCATGGTCTTGGACCTGGTGGCAAAGGGTGGGGGGAACTCTGTGTGCTTTTTCAATGAGAAAGGTGTTACTCATTTCTTTAACATGAAAGTTGTAATAAATCCAGTCCTTAACAAACAGTGTACAGTCATCTCTCTCACTGTCCTCCGGCAATTCTAGCAGATGGAGATTGCATTGTTTTTTTAGAGTTTTATATTTTACCCAAACAATGAATCAAAATTTTTCTTTGCTTTACTCTTTACTAGCATTTCTATTTCTCTCCCTTTCTCTTTCTTTTCTTGATTTTTTTCTAAAACCTTTCCTTCTTTCTTCTGCTAGTCCTCTTTTTAATTTTTCCCACCAATAAGGACTTTAACCCTTTAAGAACAGAGCCCAAAATTACTTTTAGGACCGGGCCATTTTTCAGTTTTGCGTTTTCTTTTTTTTTCTCCTCGCCTTCTAAGAGCCATAACTCTTGGAGTTTTTTTTTAAGGAACAGGTGTACTTTGTAATGGTGCCTTTCAATCTACCATAAAATTAATGATGAAACCCCCCAAAATATAATTTATGGTAAAATTGAGGGAAAAATACAATTCCACAATTATTTGGGGGGTGTTCCGTGTTTACTTAATGCACTTTAGAGTAAAACTGAGATGATATTTTTATTCTATAGGTCAGTCTGAATACAGTTATATGCAGTTTGTATAGCTTTTCTAATGTTTTACTGTGTTTTTTTTACAGTAAAAGTTTTTTTTGCAAATAGGTGTGATTACTGTTATTGCAATAAGGGAAGAAATGAGAAAAAGAAAGGGCAGAGCGCCTCATAGGGTGACTCTGTATAGCAATAGCTGAAAATGCCAACAGATACAGGTTAGGCTCAGGTTAGTGCTCACAACCACTTAAAAGCATTTGATAGATGATATGTATATTTCTTGGTCGCTGCAGGAGGAGATCCACCGTGATCCACTATGGGTACAGACAGGCAAATGCAAAATCCAATATAGGACAAAAACAAGGATACGAATACTCCGCGCTGATCAGATGTCTATAGGCTATTCAGCATTTATTAATCCAACGGTAACGCGTTTCTGGAGCACTGGGCTCCCTTTGTCCAACCACAAGGATACAACTAACATGTGACTCCTATAACAATTTCATTATTTCACCTACGGGGCTGTATGGGGTGTCATGTTTTGTGGCATATCTCTAGTTTTTTTAGTACTAAATTTTTGCAGATATGATGTATTGATCAATTTTTAGTAAATTTTTTATATAAAATGTAATTTAAAAAAATCATCAATTTAGGTGTTTTTTTTTTTTTACTGCATTTTGTTTTCATTCACACTTTGGGAACAATAATTGTTTTATTTTAATAGATCGGACAATTGTGCATGCTACAGTATGTAATATGGTTATTTATTTTTGTATGTTTTATTTATAAAATGGGAAAGTTGGGTGATTTACATTTTTATTGGGGGATGGGCTATGGTGTGTTTATTAAAACCTTTTTAAAATATTCTCTTTTACACTTTTTAGGTCCCCTTAGGGGACTTTTACATTTTTACAGTAGATCAGTAACACTGATCATTGTTATGCCATAGCGTACCATTGATCAGTGTAATCCGCGATCATTGCATAGAGCCTGCCTGTGGCAGACTCAATGCCTGGATCGCCAATCTGACTGCCTGGAAAGAGGTAAGAGACCTCCGGCAGTCAGTTACAATGATCAGGACCCTTGCATCACACTGCGGGGGTCCCGATCGGACAGTGACAGTAGCTGCAGCTCCTGTCACTTCTCCCAACCTCCTCTTCCCCCCTTACTTCAAAGAAGGCTCATGTAAACAAGTCCCTGGCAGGCTTTTCTGCAAGGTTGTAGCTTTGAAGGGTTAGTCCACATTCACACCAGGGCCAGTGTCAAAATTGGGCTTACCCAGGCAAGTACCTCTAAGGGCCCAGAGAGAGAGAAGGGCCCGTTGCTCTAATGTTTAACCTGCTCACATATAGTGTGGGGTGAGCGGGATGAACATCACGGAGAGAGAGGGGGAATGAAAGACCTAATCATATGACCCGCAGGTCCTCAACCTTATAGTGTGGACATCAGAGAGGAAGATGGAGAAGACTGAGCTGTATGTGCTGTGTGTGTCAGTTAATCAGTAATGTTTTTGTCAGTAAGTGTCTGTGCCAATAAGTGTCTTTGTTAGCAATAATCAGTAAGTGTATGTGTCAATAATGTCTGTGTCAGTTTGTCAGTAATCGTCAGTAATCAGTGTCTGTGTCAGTAATGTGTGAGTCAGTGTTTGTGTCAGTAAGCCTGTGTGTCAGTAAGTGTGTGTGTCAGTAAACGTGTGTCATTAAGTGTGTGCGAGTCAGTAATGTGTGTTTGTGTATGTTAGGGGTGACTTAAAGGGGTAGTGCAGCGGTAAACAATTATTCACAGAATAACACACATTACAAAGTTATACAACTTTGTAATGTATATTATGTCTGTAAATCGCCCCCTTCCCGTGTCCCACCACCCCCGCACGTGTACCCGGAAGTGTGGTGCATTATACATACCTGATCCATGTCGCGCCCATCCGTCATCTTGTGCTAAGACGTCATCTTCAGGAGGCCGGCCGAATCGCTGCCGCCGTCCCTGATGCCGGCCCCCCTCTGGCGCGTCATAACTGTGCTCAGCCACGATTGGCTGAGCACAGTTATGCTCAGCCAATCGCGGCTGAGCATCTGATGACGCTGCAGAAGGCGGCCGGCACTGGGGACGGTCCGAGCGGTTCGGCCGTCCGTCCGAAGATGACGTCTTAATAGAAATATGTGATAAGTGATAACCAGCATGATTTTACTATGGACAGAAGTTGTCAAACCAACCTAATATGTTTTTATGAAGAGGTGAGTAGAAGCCTGTATAGGGAAATAGCTGTGGACAGCGTGTACCTGGATTTTGCATTTGACACAGTCAGGGCCGATTATGGCTTCCCCGCAGGTGCCCCCCCTCACTGGCAACCCCCCGCACACCTGTAACAACCCGAATACCGCCGCCAACACCGCCATCCGCCACCACCACCCCTGCTGACCACACTCACCCCCGCCGTCCCGAACGCCGTCCCGAACGCCGCCCCGAACGCCGTCCCGAACGCCTAAATGCGACCTCTGCTGACCCCTGGCACTCACCACAGCCTGGAGGAAGATGAGAGCTGCTGGGTGACGTCACTGGAGCCCGGTGGGACATGGGGGACATCCGTGAGTGTGGGCGGCTGGGCGGCTGGGCGGCTGCTGCGGGACATGTGAGCGGCTGCGGGGCTGCTGTCATTTTAATTAAGTGAAACTTAACTAAAATGACAGCAGGGGGAACATTTTGCCGCCCCCTGCAGGACCGCATTATCTGCCGCCTGAGGCGGAATGCTCATTCCGCCTCATGGCAGAAGCGGCCTGGACACAGTCCCTCACACAGAGTTTTTGGGCGTCCACTTGGTAAATTAGGTTTGATGTGGATAAATGTAAGGTCATGCATCTGGGTAGTAATAACCCGCATGCATCATATGTCCTATGTAGAGTTACACTGGGAGAGTCGCTGATAGAGAATAATCTGGCTGTATTCATAGATAAGAGACTACAGAACAGCACACAATGTCATTTAGCTGTTTCTAAGGCCTGGAGTATGCTGTTCAGTTTTGAAACCCGATTTATGGAAAGGATATCCTAGAGCTGGAAAGGGTACAAAGGCGGGCAACTAAACTAATAAGTGGAATGGAGCATCTTAATTATGAGGATAGATTAAAGGGGTACTCCAGCGTGGGGGCACTTTTGCTCCGGTGCCAGGTTCCCGGACGCTTCTGGTTGTCTGACGCGGGCCCGAGACGTGACGTCTCAGGTCCGCTCAGCCACTCAGTGAAGGAGGCGGGAGCCTGAGCTATTACAAATCCCCAACAAAAAGGTGGAAAGGTAGGCTACAGATCATAAAATGACAAATCATATAGTAAATAACAGTTAGCAAGCAATCTACATACATATACTGTATACTGGGCACTGGGCATATTGTAAACAGAATTAAACCTCACAGTGAGTGATCAAAAGATAAATACCATCCAACATCATTATATATTACCCAGATAGCGTCTCCTTAGTATATTTGTCCACCACACCACTCACCCGACACCCGTTTGGCGTTGTTGCTTTATCGAGGGCAATCAGCTGAGCGGACATATAAATCAAAATGTTTCTTCTAAAGTTGCTATTGTGATAGCATAATTAGAAGAAACATTTGCTGTTTTAAATAAAGTATTAATAATTAAGTATTACATCGAACTCTATTGTTGGCTAATATTTAATGCCGGCAATAGAGCCGATTTCTGTAATAATTAATTTTTAATTAATAAAACACATTTTTGTTCTAATAAAGCTATGTTTGTTGTTCAATAGCTTAATTAAAACAAATCAATTATTTTGCAATTAAATATACTGTAAATAAATAAATATATATATATATATATACATTTATTTATTTATTTTTTTATTAACAGTATATTTAATTTGCAAAAGAATTGATTAGTTTTAATTTTGCTATTGAACGACGAAAACAGCTTTTTTAGAACAATATTTTGTTTTATTAATTAAATATTAACTATTAGAGGAGTCTGCATTATTGCCAGCAAATTTGTTTTCACTATTTTTGCACTTTGATTTTTTCCACTTTTTTCATTGTAATAGCAACTGCAACTAAATGAAGCTATACCCTATCAGTCTCCCACTATTGTAGCTGCAATTATTCAGCCGTTATTGCAAGGTTCGTTTTAAGTTCGGTTGGTACCAATCCGAACTTCAGGAAGGTTCGGGGGGTCAAACCTGAATCGAACTTTTAAAAAATTTGCTCATCCCTAGTCTGAACCAACACCTTGAACTGTGTGTGTGGAACTTCTGTTACTGTCTAAGAAGGCCAAGCTGGGACTGTACGCTTATGTGTGATGGCAGCATGAAGGTAATGCTGGATTTTTGTTCCATTTGTTTTTGTGGTGTGAATAAACACTAAGATTTGAACTGTGAACTGCCTGTTTTCCTCTGTCTGCGACCGCTACCTTCCTGTACCGGAGCGACTCCCCAATTAGTGCTACTGCCTGCCGCCAGAGAGAGAGCCCAGACGGCGCTTAGAAAGGTGACAGCGGAGGATGATGTGGAGGCCTTTCTAGGAGTGTTCGAGAGAACAGCTGAGCATGAGGGTCTCCAGCCTGGCTAGTGGGCTGAAGTGGTTGCCCCGTTCCTCACAGGAGATGCGCTAAAGGCATACTTTGACCTCACTAGGGAGGATTTTCAGAACTACCAAAAGCTGAAAGATGAGAACCTGGCTGGCTTGGGGGTCAATATATATGTCCAGGCCCAATGTGTATATCAGTGGGGGTTTGTGGAATCCCGAGCCGCCAGGTCTCAAGCCTATGACCTGCTTCACCTGGTAAAGAAATGGCTACAGCCGGAGACTTTAACTCCAGCCCAAATAGTGGAGAGGGTGGTGGTTGACCGATTTGTGTGCAGTCTGCCAGTCGCTATCCAGCACTGGGTAGGCCAAGGTGACCCAGGCAATTTAGACCAGCTGGTTGGCCTGGTGGAACGTTATATAGCTACCCAAGACTTGGTGCGAGACTGTACCCCTGGCCACCTCATCCCTTACCTCCACTTGCAGTGACTGAGAAAAAGCCCCAACCCCCTGCTGGGAGTAGCTCCCCACCAAAGCAACGTACCCCAAGGTTACATGAGGATCCCATTATGCGCTGTTGGCGCTGTAATGGTCCAGGACATGTGGCTGCAAAGTGCCCCTTAAACTCTGAGACTATGGACAGTGGCTACACTCACAGGACATCCTTCTATGTAAGACTGGCTGTTAGCGTATGTACCGTTAACCTCCCAGCTGAGGATAGGGCACCTCCCATGTGCCCAGTGTCTTTCGGCAGGTGCAGGATCAATGCTCTACTGGAGTCGCAGAGCCTGGTGACCCTAATATGGGATACCCTGGTGCTTCCATCTTAATCGCAAAGTTGGAGTATTGTGTATTCATGGAGACTTGAAAGACTATCTTACTGCGCAGGTCGTAATAAAAACTCCTGCTGGGAAGAAAGTCCATGAAGTGGCAGTAGCGTCGAAACTGCCATATGACCTAATAATAGGAAGAGACTTTCCCTTATTCTCTGCATTGTGGCCATCATTTTTTAATGTCTGTTCCCAAGAGTCAGGGAGAGCAGTAGCTGAGGGGTCCTAGTCCAGATGTAAAGCCCGAACCGTGGGCAACTGAGATAGAAGGGCCAGAGGTAGAGGTGACCGCCACTTCGGCAGATGAAATGGAGACAATTCCAGTGAATGTAATGGTTGGGGAGGACTTGCCAACAGGCCCCGAATTGTCAGATCTGGACATCTCTGGTGACAATTTTGGCATGGCGCAACTCCGGGACCAGACTTTGTCACGAGCATGGGGGAATGTCTTAATGTTACATTGTGTCACTCAACTACATGGTGAGAATGTTGAACAATTGTTAGTGCCCCAGAGTCTTGCTTACCAACATGTGTTAGGTGGACACCTTGGGGCACAGAAAACCCAGGACCGTATATTGCAGAGGTTTTATTGGCCTGGTTTATTCAAAGAGGTGGAGCAATTTTGTAAGTCTTGCCGACCTGTCAGGTGACTAGCCCCCAGCAGCACTTCCGCACTCCTCTAGTACCCCTTCCGATTATAGAAGTACCATTTGAGAGAATCGCCATGGACCTCGTCGGTCCAGTACCTAAGTCTGCTAGGGGTCACCAACACATCTTAGTAGTTATTGACTATGCAACCTGGTACCCAGAGGAGGTGCCGCTGCGTCATACCTCTGCCAAACTCATAGGTAAGGAATTAATGGAGATGTTTTCAAGGGTAGGGATACCTAGAGAGATACTGACAGACCAGGGGACTCCCTTCATGTCATGAAGGAAGTCTGCAAGTTGCTTTGCATTAAACAGTTAAGGAAGTCTGTTTACCACCCCCAAACGGATGGCTTTGTCGAGAAGTTTGATAAAACTTTGAAAAATATGCTGAAAAGAGCAGTGTCTAAGGATGGGAGGGACTGGGACCTGCTTCTAATGTTCGCAGTGCAAGAAGTGCCCCAGATCTCTCCTGGGTTCCCGCCCTTCGAACTTCTATATGGCAGACACCCCCGAGGGTTGCTCGACGTTGCCAAAGAGGCGTGGGAACAACAGCCCACTCCACATAAGAGTGTCATTGAGTATGTTACTAAAATGCAGAAGCGAATTGAGACAGTGATGCCCCTTGTCAGGGAACATATGGAGGCAGCTCAGCAAGCCCAGAGTCAGGTGTACAATAGAGAAGCTCAACCTTTCACCGAAACAAGCTCAGCAGGCCAGCGAGTTCATTAGCCGGAACACTGACGTGTTCTCTGACCTCCTTGGCCATACTTTCTTAATCCAACATGACATTGTTACCGAGCCTGGGGTGAAAATCCGGCTAAAGCCATACCGGGTACCCGAAGCCCGGCGCCAAGCCATCGCAGAGGAAGTACAGTTGATGCTGCGGCTGGACGTGATTAAAAAATCTAAGAGTGAGTGGGCCATCCCGATAGTATTAATACCCAAACCGGATGGGACTTTACGATTTTGCAATGATTTTCGTAAGCTAAACGAGGCCCTAAATTTGACGCAAATCATGTACCCCAGGTGGATGAGTTAACTGAGCGTTAAGGACAGGTCAGGTACTTTTCTACCTTGGACCTCACCAAAGGGTACTGGCAAGTGCCCTTGACGGAGGCTGCTAAGGAGAAAATGGCCTTTGTCACGCATGAGGAGCTATATCAGTATAAGGTGTTACCTTTTGGTCTTCATAGTGCTCCGGCCACATTCCAGCGTTTAATGGACATTGTTCTTCGTCCACATTGTCAGTATGCCTCGGCGTACCTTGACGATATTGTCATTTTCAGTGCTGACTGGAAGAGTCATCTAGCAAATGTACAGGCCGTACTAGCGACATGGACAGAAAGGAGCTGCTGCACATCACACCTATGGATCATACTAATGTCGCTAGGCTATTTTTAAAAAACCAACGCCAGGATGTTGGTATATAATTTGATCAAACAGGGTTGGCCAAGGCCTGTCACTACCCGGCAAGTAAAATCGTTCCTGAGTTTGGTGGGCTATTATATGAGATTTTTTCCCCATTTCGCTACTTTGGGAGCTTCATTAACAGGGCTTTTGAAGGGACATAAGTCAGTGATGGAACGCTGAAATGACCAAGCGGAAAAGGCTTTTTCAGCTTTGAAGTCTGCTTTGTGTGGGTCACCGGTCCTGGTGACACCTGACTTCAAAAGGAAGTTTGTAGTACAGATTGATGCCTCTGAAGTTGGCCTCGGAGCTGTACTGTCTCAGGAGGTTAACGGGGAAGAACATCTCGTCGGATTCCTGAGTTGCAAGCTTACCCCAGCCGAAACCAGGTACAGTATAGTGGAGAGGGAGTGCCTAGCCATGAAGTGGGCACTGGAGTCTCTTGCTCTGAGTAATGCAGAGAGCTATACTCAAGGACCGGACTAGAGTTAAGAGGCCATTCCAGGTTTGTATGTGCTCTAGTCTGGAGTACACATACACATGTAACCTGTGTATGAGGACTGGTTGGACCGTGTTCAGACACATGGACTATGTGCAATCCAGTCACTGCTGTGAGGTCTGAACCAACAC